>NW_015623451.1:10572-40018 GCF_001515625.1 Sinocyclocheilus rhinocerous | reverse complement strand
ATAGATAGATAGATAGATAGAGAGAGAGAGAGAGAGAGAGAGAGAGAGTTAAATAGTAACCAGCCACGCCAGATCCTGCAGCTCTACCCACTCATTCACAATCACGAGAATTCTGCCTACACTCATTAAGTCACCCTTTATAATCCCTCACAGTGCACCACACCCTCGTCTGGTCTTGTTGTTACCCTAACTACCTACATGCGCTACTCACCTTCTTTGATCCGCCATCTTCATCGTCTTGTTGATCTACTATCACCAATGTGAACTCTTACCTTCTTGCCAATACTCACACATATCTGAGCTTAGTCTGCTTTGCCCATCAGTTTGTCTCATTTACTCTATTGTGTCAATAATCACCTCATCTGTGTCAGTTCTTGTCATGTGTCCTCCTGTTTGCTTAAATGAATAAATAAATATAACTAAAGTTGAGCACATTTGAAAAAAAAAAAGAAAAACATTTTATATAATTGTCTAATATAATTAAGATCTAGCTTTGCTGTCTTTATTGTTTGCTAGCTGGTCGTATGGCTCTGGTGAATCACATGATAATTATGACCTCAAAATGTTGGGAAGCATTCAATTTATATGTAGATGAGTTTGTTTCTTCATCAGATTTGGAGAAATGTTGCATTCTATCTCTTGCTCACCAATGGATCCTCTGCAGTGAATGGGTGCCGTCAGAATGAGAGACCAAACAGCTGATAAAAACATCACAATAATCCACACCACTCCAGTCCATCAGTTAAACAAAAGCTGTGCATTTGTAGGAAATTAATCCATCAAGACACTTTTAACTTTAATCCATTGCATCTGGCCAAAATACCATAAATCCATAATCCATAATATTTTTGGGTGAACGATTCCTTTAACTAACTAGTCCATATTGGGAAACATTTCAGTACTAAATATTGTTGGAAGGCTGATTGTTGACACATTTTCATAGTTTTTAGGTAATCTACCAGGTTTTTCTGCCTCGAGTTGCGTTTGATTTGTGAACATTTTATCTTCTTACAAAAAAAAAAAACAACCAAAAAAAAATAAATAAATAAAGTTGTCCTAGCAAGTTCATTCCAGTCAATGGATCATGCTTTTCCATGCACAGATGTCTCCCTTTTTGCCTGTTTGCAGGTGCACCTCACAGCTGTACGGACAAGAGCGGGGCTTTTATTAGAACTGCACAGTTAGCTAACATAGCTGACTACATTAATCCAGAGTTTGTGATTTGGGTTTAAGATTTTACTGTAACGTGGCACGAGAGTGAAGACAGACAGAGGGATTCATGTTGACAAAGTGTCAGGTTCATCTCATCATGTGTTACCCAGCTGGGCTCTATCTCTGGGTCTGTTCTCTCGGACACGCGCTCCGGTCATGAGACTGGACTTGGTCCAGAAATTAAGTCCAATGATGATTTGAGGAGAAGCTCATGCTCCATCGCAGTAAATTGGTTCACGGGTTGGAAATGCACACAGACTGCTGTTTTTAAGTCATGCAGGAAACAGCAGTCGTGTCAGAAGTAGTCACGGTGTTGCCGTCCTCGTGTGAAGCTCATTTGCATAGTTTAAAGAACACAGTCAAAGAAGTGCGTTTGGCTCATGCATTATTCCTTTACCAAACCCCTTTCAAATGATTATAGGCATTGTGCTGAACACACCGAGTCCAAACATGATAAGAAATGGCTGAATTATGCATTCATTTATGTTCATTGGTCAGCTCTCATGGACTGTTGTGTTAACAGTCAATTTCCATTAACACAAACTAGTCTTTTGCATGAACGTCAAGTACATGTGGTGCATTTTGGTTTAAATTTAAGGTCTCCAAACTTGAATGGATATTTGTGGCCTCTTTTTGTTTATTTATCCAGTGATCCTAAGGAAATTTGTATGGCAGTCTCAAGTTTTGGTGGTTAGGACTTCTAGTCCTATTTGTGTAATTTGTCAAATTATTAATGGTTTAACTGGAACTTTCTGACAAAGCGAGTGATATTTTTATATGATATTTTTCCTTTAGACTTTGGCTTCTTTACACAAAATGTGTAATATTTTATCCCAAGCTCTTCACTAACGTTGCTTAAAGGAAAAGTTCACCCAAAAGTGAAAATTCTGTCATCACTTACTCACCCCAAAGTTGTTCCAAACCTGTGTACGTTTCTGTCTTCTCTTAAACACAAAATAAGATATTTTCAAAAGGGATGGTAATCAAACAGTTGACGGTAGCCATTGACTTCCATAGTATTTTGTTCCATACTATGGGAGTAAATGGCTACCATGTAGGTCTGCCCCCGACTAAATATTTTTCAAATTGACCATTAGTCGTTCAGTTAGGTCATTAGCTGACTTATTGTATGTTTATGATTTTAATGTAATATATCGTCAGTACTGGGTAGGTTCATTGCAAATTGTAGTCTGTTACTGATTTAAAATTACATTACAAAAATTCTAGTTAGTAACATAATCCATTACAATACCCATTTTAGGTCAAATAATCAGACTACTTTTTGATTGTGCATGCATGTCCATTAATGTAAACAAACTAGAGTTTAAATAATCTGTGAATATTTCTGTATTGGTCTCTTTATGTTTGCATATTCTCATGTGCTTTTCCCTTGCAGAATGCAGTCAGCTCCGCCTCTGACTCACCCGCGCTCATTACAGCAATGCTGATGTGCAATCCAACAATTAACAAAAGGTCACGGCTGCCATTGAAAAGAACAACCTCCCCTACAGAAAAGATGCTACACTGCAAGGAAGCAAATGTTTCTGCAGATAAATGAACTAGCCACAGACCTTTACTGAAGGGAAGGCACATGCTCTCGTGTGCTTAGAAGAAGTGGACATCAACCTTTCATGGCTTTCGCTGGGCTGAGCATTCATTACAAACGTCAGCATGATTGATCTACGGTTGGCTGTAGAACTCAGTCCAGTGAGAGTTACAGCATATGACTACATGAATAGCATTAGCCTACAAGCATAAAATACATATTTTAAGTATAATTTATAAAACGTATCACATGCATATTGAATTATTGCACTTTACAACTTCAATGTGATTAACAATGCTGAATAATATTTTTCATTATTTGTATTGTGTAACCACAGAAATCACAAAACTACATAGGCCTAGAAATAGAAAAGAGAAACTTCCTTTGGTAATTAGAATGGTTATTCATTTAGAAACAGCAAAGGTCTTGCACATGAAGGTTATTATACCACCTAATTGACCCTTCGCAAAGACCCGCCCCCCTCTGTTACTGTTAAAACATCCGACAAGCCATGGACCTCTCATGCTACACATCATGTTCTTACACAGTGAAAGAGGACACTGACGCACCGACAGACAAGACAGAGCAGTTTACTTTTTGTATGAAACAAAGTCTCAACTTTCAAATTTTGTCTTTTTTTTTAAGAAATTCAAATAAATACCGTTTTGTGGCTCTTTAATGTGTCGTGACAGATTGCTATAGGGTCTCAGTTCAAGTTAAACCAACCATCTCTCCCTCTTTACTAGTTATAGCATGAAATAAACACGAATGAACATCAGAACGTATCTTGTTTCGACCGCGGAAAGACGTCAAAAAGAGCCCGACCGATATATCGTTTTGCCGATATTATCGGCCGATATGAGCCTGTCGTCGATATATCGGTATCGGCGAATATGCCGCCAATATGAATTTTTTTTTTACAGAACATAAAGAATTTGGTGGAGATCCGCCGGCGCGTTCGCGAGATAGTTTTTTTTTTTTTTCAAATAAAATAATGGCGTTTTTTAAGAATTGAAAATAATCTGATTTTGGAGTTTGACAATGAACACATTGCAACCATGCTTGGGACGGCCCACATAAACGAGCAAAAATGCTTTACATGTCTTGAAATAATAATTTCTAAACATTAAACATTGACTGTCAGTCTTTATTCACCTGTTTCTCGTTGTTTCTTGTTAAAATTAATTAAAGTAAATAGTGTAAATTACATTGCTAATGTCATCGAATAGCACATTGTAACGCAGTGTTATAACATGTCCCATCTGCGCAACTGGAATTTAAAACTGGTTAGTGTCTTCTGCTAGTAAGCAAATCATTAAAAAACGATCTGAACTGACAAATAACAGATTGGAGATTAAAATAATAGCAGATTTGTCTCATTTTAAATGAATAATAAAAACTGAGATAAAAAATGTACTTAAGCCAGAATTTAATAAACTTCAACTTTATCAGTCAGTGCACTGATGTCAGACTCATTTTGGATAGTAAAGTTTATTGTTAAATTGTTAAATGCCCTTACATATCTCTGTCACCATTATAAGTGTTTGATCACCACATTTGAGTGATCATTGCAAAAAATGTGTTTATGTATATATATTCTTTTTATGCATATACTGTATTCTATATATAGTACCACTCAAATGTTTGGACACACGAATGGGAATACCGGCCGATATATCGGTATCGGTCTTTTTTAACCCCCTAATATCGGTATCGGTATCGGCCCCAAAAAACCCATATCAGTCGGGCTCTAGTCAAAACACACCGTTTTTCAAGTTCAACATTAATCTACTCGCCTGTCTGGTTTGTTTGTCGGACAAAATGACAGATTCTGCATTATGATTGGTCAGATCGCCTGTCAGTCAAACACCAGGTGAAGGGTCAATTGCTGTCAGACTAAAATAGCAGTGAAAGGAATAAAGAAAATAGAAAGGAAAAATGAACTAGAATTTAGTGTAAAGCAATGCATTTGCAATTTGTTTTAATAAATGACTGTAATTAAGAAAAAAAAAGTCACACCTTTTCACACACAAAAAAAGTTTACCTTGTTCTAGATGAAGTCAAGGGGATTTGAGTTTTATGAATCCTTTTCTTACAGACAAATGTATTAACTGGACGGTAACCACCTTTATTATATTCACTCATGCTCACATTCTCTCTTAATCTAATGCTTCTTTTCTTAATTAATTAAGCTGAAAGTGTGTGTATATACCTAATATTCTTCTGTCAGATGTAATTTGAGAGGTTAGAATTACCAGTGTTACTCTTGGACTAAAGAACACAAGACACTGGCTATTCATGAAGAGCAGACCTGCTAAGGGTGTCACGCTTGAAGCTAGTGTTGGGCACTTTTGAAACACTGCTTCGTGAGGCTTCGAAACCTTTGTGAATCATTTGTTTCGAAACAGTGGTTCGGAGCGCGTATCAAACTGCCAAAGTCACATGATTTCAGTAAACGAGGCTTTATTATGTCATGACTGCTTCGAAAAGTTTCGAGATTTCAATGAAGCCGTGAATCATGCGAGTTCACTGAGATCAGTGAACCATTGAACCAGCGTCTGTGGGTTTTACCTGATCTCAGGTTTTATGAATTTGTAGACATTTTTAATCAAACATTTGTGTAACTAAAAGAATGAGTAGTAGTTAATAGTCTCCTACTGGCCTGTTTAAGCTCTCCATAAAACAAACAAAACAAGCCCTGCAAATAAAAAAATAAAAAAAACATTATACAGACAAGTCTTATTTAATGATATTTTATTATTTTTATTGCATTTAATGTATTATATTTTCAATGAAACATGTGCAATCGGTTTGTAAAAGCTGATTTTATGCATGTTTTAGCCTGAGTTTTTGTTGCATTTACACACTTTTGACCAGCAGGCGTTACCAGCATGTGGTGTTTCGAACGATTTGAAATAGTGAATCATTTTGCGAAGCAATTGTTTCAATTGATTCGAAGCTTCAAAAAGGTTTGCTTCTCCAATAACTATTTGAAGCAAGGAAGAGGCGAGAATTTCAGCACAATTACACACAACCGTTTGCATAAAGTAAAACAACAACCGACAAACAAAGACTGAAACACAGGAGTATAAATACACAGGGTAACTAGACTAACAAGGGGGTGGAGCTAATGAATTTCCATAGAAACAAATGAGGGAGCAAACCAGACAGCACAAGGAACAGGGGGAAAACAGGCCCTGCGTTTCATTCGGAAGGGCTCATCCCTATGCCCTACTCCCTTCAATGGGTTTACCCTCCGGAGTGAGAGCTTCAAAGTAGAGGTCTGCGCGGGACTGTTTTTTTTAGTCCCTCTCCCGCAAAGTTCTATTCCGCACCCACCGCTCCCGCTATATATTCACTCTTTGTTCACCCGCTGTCCGCTTAGAATAATTTTCTTCCCGACCCGACCGTTCCCACTAAATTTAGATCTCGTTTCCAGAATCTCACATTTAAATTTCCACTACTGAAAGAAAGAGAGATAGGCTGACAAATAAAAGTGTAGTCTGCACAAAATTGTATGTTATTTTATTCGTCTTGTCAAGAGTCTTGAATTTATTGACTTTGACTTGAATGTATAGGAATTATCTTAAGACACAAAATTCGTTCAATATTTTATGCAACACAGTAGGAAAAAAAGTGTCAGAGAAAATAAAATTGTACAAAAATTGTATTTCTTATTTGTATTCGTCTTGTCAGGATACAATTTGTTTAACATTGACAACATAATAGGGAAAAAGTGTCGCAGAGAAGAAAAAAAAAATGTAGGTTGTACAAAAATAGCCTATTTTTATTCGTCTTGTCAAAATAATAAATTCGGTTGACATTTTTCTGTTAACACAGTAGGAAAAGTGTCGCAGAGAAAAATAAATACATACAACATATTTTATTTTAAATTATAGGCTAAGCAAAATATAAACAAAACCGAGTTGAACGTCCTTCTGTTCTGCTCTGTCACTCATCGACAACCTGCCTGTTTTGTCTGAGGGACGTAAATTTATCACAGGCCGGTGGTCAATAAGAATAAAGCGCAGATATGCTGCTCTAAATGGATGTCAGGAATGGGATATTGTTAGACCGCCAGCTCCCGTTCAAATTACACCAGAGTTACTGACCGCTACCGCGTTTTATTCGGGAATTTTATCCCGCGGCGCAAAAAATCCGGTCGGGTCCCGCGGGAATGCAGACCTCTACTTCAAAGGGATGAAGGGTGTAGGAGTCCAAAAAAAAAATTGGGGGGGAATGTACTTCTGCATCACCTTAATTAGACAATCAAGGAGATGCCTTGGTCGCACATTTTGTACGCTGGTTGACCTCCAAAATATTTTACGTTAAATAGAATGTATATTTGTATATGTAATGTAATGTAATATGTATTTGTAATGTATATTTTGTCTATGTATTTGAAACATTTGAATGGACTGATAAAGGTAGCAGTAAAGTATTTTTGTTGAAGTACAATGTCATTTTGACCATACTAATGTACCAAATCTAACTCGTATAAATATTACAGTAGTATAGAAAAATACAATGCATACATTTATAGGTGAAGTCAAACTCCGAGCCTAACCTTTTGTTCCCATTCTGTGATGCCAAACAACTTCCCTGTGCAAAGGATCATAGGGGCCCGAAGTGTCCATCATCCTTCATTCCGAAGGGCCCTTTGAAGTGGCCAGTTTTGAGCACTTCGGTTTGGAACAACCTTTCAATATGGCGGCCATGATTGTTTTCACTCCGAAGTGCCCTTCGGAGGGCGATATATCCTGTTTGGAACTCACGAAGGAACTAAACACAGGAAACCAACACAGAGACAATGGGAACAGAAACAACTCAAAAGTCCTTAAAAGATGGGGGGATACAAGACAGGACTGTAACAAAAGGTAAAGATTGCAAATGGGACTAGAAGAGTCATTTAAGTTAAAAATCCTTGCCAACACATACAAAAGTTTACAGTCAGATATGTATTATTAGGATGACTAATTTTCTCCAGAACTAAACATATATGAAATATTCCTTGCGATAAACAATCAAAACAAAAAAATAAGAGGGATCAAATTACTAGGAGTCTTTTGTTGACAGATTTGTATGACATATGCAGTTAAAGATGTACACTGGCTCATCGCTGTTGTGGGAAATATGCATTTAAAACATAGGTATGCATAAATAATGTTGTCATGGGGATAGAAATATACTGTATATTTTAATACAAATGTAAATAAATACATATTCACACACAATTATAAATATTGGCAAAAATAATTAATTTATTAATTGTTTTAGTAAGTTAATGAAGCCACTGAAATTGTTTTCAATTTCTGCAGTTAATTCAGCCTTGACATTTACCATGCAGATTTTGCTTTGTAGTTTCAGGTGTGCTGTATATTATTATTATTATTATGCTATTTTAAATATATATTTTACTTTTAAATAGATCTTCCACGGGCTTACACTGTTGCATAATTGCATATGAATTCTGACTGTTTTTTTTTTTTCATCTAATTGCACATAAAGGCTCCCTAAATGCAACCAAACGCATGGCAACAGCTCCACAACAACACAGTACATTTAGGTGTAATTTGTTCCTCCAGCACCTTCACAGCACATAAGGCCCATCACATGGACTGACGGCCTCCAATGATTTCATCTCCCTCGTAGAGATGCTTTGATCTGTGATTATGAAAGAGCATTGGATTAGTAAAATCTTTTTATTGAACAGCAGTGCTGCAGGGAGCGCAGAGGCTCTGTGGAGAGGAGCTCCACATTAGCAGCTCTAATGGGCTTCATGCTGCACACTCACAGCTGATATAAATGGGGGTGCTGGTCATTACGGCCCACCATTGGACAGGCACCTGTTGAAGGGCCACATGATTAACCAGTGTGTGTCAGGTGTGACTCACAACTGGGTTCAAGCATACCGACTGCTGGCTTTGTGTAAAGGAACAGGTTTGAATTAACTTTCTTCTTTCTTCAGTGGAAAGCAAAATAAGAAACTCCAAGCTCTAGAAAGGATAAAAAGCACCACAAAAGTATCAAAAAAAAAAAAGTCTACAACCGATGTAATTTACCAAAGTGCTATTTACTAAAATCCGATGCAGTAAATGTGAGATGCAGTTCTTGCATTTATTTCTTGCTTCTTGCTGGTTCTATATATTTATTTTTTTATTTTTTTATGATTCTTACCATGTTGGATTCATTACTTGATTTAAATATAGACAATGTTATACAGATACAGACTTTAAAACAGTAAAGATAAATTATATGGAAAAGGTTTTTTTTTTTCTTCATGTCATAACTAAGCACAGAAACCTGCTTGAACTGGAGAGCTTCAAGGTACTAAAATAATAAATAGATACAATAACTTTTTGAGCATTTATATTGCATACTAGATAACTTTTTTTTTCTTAATGAGCAATTATAAGTCACATTTTGCTCAAATGGACAATTTTCTGTAATTATCTATCAAAAGTGTGTTGTTTCAAATTGAGATTTTATTGAACCATGAACCTCATATTGTATATCGAACCAAATCGTGAGATAACCATAGTGTCCAACCTCTAGTTTGAAGGTTTCTGAACATGAAGATTAAAAATGCCCAAAAAAGATAATCAAGCAGGTTGAAATGAAATGAATCCCATTTGAATCTGTCTTCAGGCATTTAGGCTGTGCCTGCTTAAAACTGGTAAAGACATAATGCTGCATGAACGCAAGAGTAAATTTTTCCTGCTTTGACCCACCTCAGCCCCTAGTATCAAAGTATAAAGCTGGAATTGCTGTGTTAATATATTAATATCAACTTTGAGCAGCTTTGCACCATCTGTCACACCTAAAAACACCTAAATGCCAGTTCAGAAGCGCATCTGTGCCACCTTTGCAGTGCAAATTTGGAATTGGTTTTGATAACATAACAATAAATGCAAATTTACACTGCAAAGGTGGCACAGAGGCGCTTCTGAACTGGCATTTAGATGTGACAGACTGTTTAATGCTGCTCAGAGGTGGCATAATACATTTACACAGCAATTACCTTGATACTAGGGGTTGAGGTGGGTCAGAGCAGGCTTACTTTTGTCTAGCTTTAATGCAGCATTACATCTTTACACACAATTTTGAGCAAGCACAGAGCAGTCTTAACTCAGCCATGTAAAGATGCCTTAACTATAGAAGTAAAAGCCTACTATTTACCGCAGTAAATGTGTGTAAGGGAGGAATGTAATCACCAAGGTTGCTCGTTTTCATTTATATGAGGTAAATATGGTGGATTGTATTACAGAGGCTCATATTAAAGAGAAGCAGAACCAGCATGCTGTGATTTAGACACGTCTTTTAGAGCAAAATTATTCCTCCTGCCTCTAGGCTATAGATTTTTTTTCTTTCTTGTTTTTTTTTTTTTTTCTTCTGTGAAAGAGGCTTGTGGTTCACCTCAGTATTAAACATAAACTCTAAAAAGGATAAGTTATTTAAAGAATTTAAATTACAAATTATATTTCGTGTATCTTTCTGCAACGGAAACCCTGATTTTAAGCGTGAAGGACAATTAGTACCTTTCACTGAGTGCAACGACGCACGAGTCTGCAGCAGCGGCGCTGATTTACAATACAAACCATCTGTAATCATCATTACTGTCAAGCCCATACTCCTGTCTGGATGAGTATCAATGAGATGACACTTCCTCCTTAACAGGTGGAACCAGAAGATGGCATCATTTACAACAGATTCTGGCAGTGGAGCAAAGAAGATAAAAATAGATGAAGAAATAAATAAAAATTCAGGAGAGGCTGAAAAGGGATAGATCTAGGAAAATATTTGATCACGGCAATGTGTTGATTAAATTAAATGAATTAAATTAGCATACCTTCGCATGGATGAGATGTCTTGAAGAATAAATGAGTGTGATATTAAATTACACAAGCAGTACATTAGATTAATGCTTGATACATTCGTTTACTCATTCATTTGTTGTTATTTCTGAAAGCATATTGGCTTTGATGCACTCTGATTCCCATGAGCAATAGATCATGTCTGTTCCCGTACAATGAACCAATAATCTAATGTCCAATATGACAGACAAACCTGGTCTACCTTTAAAAAATAGTTTTGTCATTAAAGGAATAGTTCACCCAAAAATAAAAACCATTTCAGTCATCATGTACTCATGCTAACCAGCATGCCATTATTATTATTATTATTATTATTATTAATATTATTTTAAGTTAAAAAGAAGTCTTTGTGTGAAGAACAGGCCAAAATGTAAGATACTCAACAGCAATCAAATCTCATCCTTAATCCCACCTTTGTGAAAAAGAAGTTCACTTCAGCATATTTTAAAAAAGAATACTTACTGCAGAGAATAAATGAATAAGTGTGAACTAAGTGTTTTTTGGGTGCTTAACGGCATGTTACTTACAAATAAATTGTATCATTGTACATTAAATGCAATAAGCTAAACTTAAGTACATCTGTAATTTCATAATTACTTCTATTGTTTTTGAAATATGGTTAAAGTACTACTGAAAATGCTGACAAGCATTTATTGTAAACTAAATATACTTAAATGCCATTTCTATTGAAACTTAGATGCCATGTGTTTCTATATATTTGGAATTGCACATCTGTAATGCAATTTAGTACTTTTAAAATATATTCACTTTAAATGTAATATTGATTTGTTTTTTAAAAAGTAACTTAACTACATTAAAATTATCATCAAATACTACATGCGCTTTGGTATGTTAGTCAACTCATCAATATAAGTGCACTTCTTAAATTCTGACAAAACATTTAAAATATGATTTAATATGTACTATACAGTAAAACTTTGAATTAGACATTATTACAAAGTGCACTTAATTAAGTTTGTTAAGAAACATAATCATGAATGTGTGTCTCTTTAAGTACACTTAAGTGGTCTTTTATTTGATTAATATTACATTATCTGCAAGTACTGTTTTCACTACACTTTTAAGATTTGAAGTGCACATTCGATACACTTAAGCACACTTATTTTTCGCAAAGGAGATTCTCCTTTCTGTGTTGCCATGTGATGATGAATAAATAAAGACAACGATTTCATTTTTGGCTAAACTACTCTTTGAAGAACTGTACTGCTGTCAATGTGTACATTTATTGACAGCCCATCTGAGATCAGCCATTCGTCTGTGTAAGCGCTCGAGCAGTGAAATCTAAGCTTCTGTACTATTTAAGCAGGTTTGTTCACAAGTAAAAGAGACCGAGGTCTGGCTCGGATCTAATCCATCCTCACACCGTGCACCAGCCTCTCTTCAGAGTGCCGCTAGTATCATTTAATTAACTGTTTGCCCTTCTGGCGGGATGTTTGGTTTAATGAAGCAATTTTTCTCAGCGTGCTTCAATGTTCCAAACAATTCAAAGTGGACAACTAATGTCATGCAGTATTCTATTCGCATATTTATTTCGTTTCGTTTTACTCAAAGCAAAAGAGATTTCTTAAGGTAATAAACCTTGCTTTGCCATTACTCAGGTTTTAATTGGTTTTTGCCTAATTCCTCAAGACCAATTTATAAGTCATTATCTTCCAATTTACGCAACATATGGGGGTGCATTCTGGGTTAATTGCTATTTATCTGCAAAAATATTACAGTGCTTATGCGTCAAAGGAGGCCTCTGGAATTGGCAATATGTGCATTGATCCAGTCATCGGGATATTATTAACACATGATGTCTGAATGTGTTCATTACAGATGAACTGCTTTCGAAGGCAAATGCTGCGATAAAAAAGACTGTTTGAGAAGTTGAGGATCTTTTGTGCTGGTATTTGATGTTCTCCAATGCTTTGTTGAAAAGGGCATCAGTCATATATCTGGGCTTATCGTTTTCAAAGTTCTCTCGTGAAGAGCAAATCCTTACACCCGCCCAGTTGGAATTGCTTTCTATTGCTCCCTCCAGGGAAATGTTGGGCTGTATATCCGTGGCCTTAAAAGGAACATCAAGCTAAAATGTCACAAACCACCCGAGTTCGAATCACAGCGTTCAATCCACATGCTATATTAAGGGATAAGTTATTTTTGCAATTCATACACACCTTGTTTGAAAAGTGCATGTACACACTTTTATTTGATCTCACTATGATACCAAAAAAAAAAAAAAACACTGTCAATTTTATGATATGTGGCACCAAAAAGTAAAATTTTTGGTGCCACATAGAACTTGCATCATTAATTTCAAGAACGCTATCCTGGAATGATAGAAAGTAAGACTTTTTGAATTGCATTAATTAACAAAAATATATATAAAAAAAAACAAACAAACAAAAAAACAACTGTCTGTATTTGAGACAGTTAGAACGTAGAACATAGGCGCGCATTATGCAAATGTGTTACCCCGTGATGTGTAGCCATCACGGAAGTGGGATTCGAATTACTAACGACTCATTTCAGCTGTTCAGAGTCGATTCTTTATTTTGGGAGACAATAACTTTATTTATCGTGCACTTTCAGCTTTACAACTTTGCAGATTGTTTACATTCACATACAGTAGGGTGAC
This sequence comes from Sinocyclocheilus rhinocerous, assembly GCF_001515625.1. NCBI lineage: Eukaryota > Metazoa > Chordata > Actinopteri > Cypriniformes > Cyprinidae > Sinocyclocheilus > Sinocyclocheilus rhinocerous. The sequence continues at coordinate 26,745 of NW_015623451.1, read as the reverse complement.
CATACGTGCCATTTTCCCAGGACGCGTCCTGGCCAGGATTTGTTTTGGCTTTGTTTTCCTGTTTTCATGCTTGCTGAAAGTAATGATCGAAAAGTAGTTTGACCAATAACATGCAAGCATTGTACATAATGGACCAATCATGGCGTGTGAGAAGGTGGCATCTACGGTCAAAGCGATGCAATTACGCGTACATATTAGGTGTGTTCGACTTAAAAGCAGTGCGGCTCAGACCGATCAGTGTTTGACATCAAAGTACCTCGAGAGCGTTTCGAAAGCATAACCGTCTGTATGGTACTTTGATGTCATACACCGATCGGTCTGCACACGCAAACAAAGCCAAAACCTAGATATTTTAGGCAATATAGAAATCCTGGCCAGGACGCGTCCTGGGAAAATGGCACGTATGGTCACATTACACACTGCATGGAAGGCATTACTGGAAATGGCATAATAGGGGCACTTTAACATATTACCTATTGATTATGTAAGTGGTTAAAATGTTAATTTGTCCTGCATCCAATTCTCACTATTAACTATGACTTTTGCCTCAATTTATTGAGTGCTACTTACTAATTTGTTACTCAAGAGTTCCATGTTACATAAGAGTAGTTACTGGAATGTTAATATTGCATTACTCATTTGTTCCATTGTAGTTGTTCATTAATGGAGGAACAGTATTCTAAAGTGTTACCCAAAGTTGAACTAAATTAAGCTGGATAATGACACACTCTAAAAAATGCTGGGTTAAATAGGGACAAACCCAGCAATTGGGTTGTTTTGACCCAGTGGTTGGGTTACTACCCAGAAGGTTGGGTTAAACATTTAACCCAACCGCTGGGTCAAAACAGCCTAATTGCTGGGTTTGTCCCTATTTTACCCAGCACTGGGTTGTATTTAACCCAGCATTTTTTAGAGTGCACTTTTATCTTTTTAGAGCTGATTTACAAATCAAATTGTATCCGTTTCATCACTGAAGAAGTTTGCAACATTATACTGCTATATTGCATTGTATCCCTGATTATTAATGTGAAGCCGCTTTGAAACAATCTGTATCGCATAATGCACCATATAAATAAACATGACTTCACAAATAAGGAGCAGCTGCCAAAATGCCAAAATTTAGACTTGAATACATTTTCAAGAGTTACGTTCACTGACAATGATAAATTGCTCGAAAACTCACGTATCTGCACTCTACCTGACACAGTTCCAGGCCCTACAGCTTTCCAAGGCCTCCAGATAGAAGCCCAGGTGGCCCGTTAGTAAACCCACAGCAGCTGCTCTTATTCGAAAGGTGCATGATTCTGCCGTTTAGCTCCTCAAAGACAAATGACAGTAATTTGCTTCGGTCAGAGAAATCCTGACTGACACGCGACCCAGCTGCGACATCAACACATGGACGTCCCGTGCCATAATTCATTGCTGATTTCTGCCGGCGTTCTCAGGGGTTCAGACCCTGGTCAGTCCGTAACGTCCTTCCTGTCACTGTAGTCTCCTGCATCAATTTACAGGCTGTGACAGGTAATCCGCAGGGAGGACGCGCTGAGAAAAAGCTCCTCTGCTATGCTGGCAAGTTTAGAATATTCCTCCTTTTGCATCACAGTCGGAGTCAAGCTGGTTCACCTCCATCCCCCATCGGCCTCCAGAGCCGAGGCTTCTTTCAAAGCAAAAGCGGCGAGTCTTGAAGGGAGACCCATAAATTGTACTTAACTATTGGTGACTGGCCATTCCCTTCAATGGCACAGCAGCGACAATCCTTATACATTCACCTGTCCTTGACAGCAAATTAATATTTATCCTGGCCTGCTCAAGGGATGATTTATGTTGTTTTTCTGAGGGTGACCTAAAATAGCTGAGAAAATACATGTCGGCCTTGGCTTTTACTCGAGCTGTTTTCTTGCTAATAGCTTCACAATGCTCCCCTTACTGTATATGCCACAAAATCTTCATTTTGCACGTTCATGAAAATGATCAGAAATTGCACTTTCAGTCAGACGGAGAGAGGCGCGAATGCAAATGCTTAGCAGAACAAGGGCTTCTCACACTTCAGAGGGAAATCGGGGCTAATGAGACGCTTGTTAGCTGATTTATTTTCTCAGGATGAGGGAGGCAAAGGTCTTACAGGACACCCGCATCAAGTGTGAGGAGAAAAACTGAAGTAATGGGCGTTTGATCACAGCGCCAATGAGCAGTTGGGTCATTCCTATAAATATACACACTACTGTTTAAAAGTTTGGGGGCGGTAAGATTGTTTTTAATGAAAGAAGGCTTCTTATTCACCAAGGTTGTATTTATTTGGTAAAAATGCAGTACATTGTAAGAACTAATTAATTCTTGTAATCAAAGCTGAATTTTCAGCATCATTACTCCAGTTTTCAGTGTCACATGATCCTTCAGAAATCATTCTAATATGTTGATTTGCTGCTCAAGAAACATTTCTGATTATTATCAATGCTGAAAACAGTTGTGCTGCTTCATATTTTTGTCCTATATTCAGCACAGCATAACAGTAATTGTTTCATAATATAAATGTACTGGTTTTGGATAAAAACCTTTGCAGTATTTTTTTTCCCCTGATTATTTAGATGGAAGACGTTAAGGGGTAAAATCTTTTCAGAACATTTTAAAGCAACATGATTGTATGTGACAAGAAATTGAAGGTCTCTGGGGCATTTTAATTTGAAGGGCAGTGTTTGATGAAATGTGTTGATGCGAATGGCCTAAACAATTCACTCTTATTCCATTAATCTTCATGCCTTCACAATTTTTCAATTAAAGTAATTTAAATGAGAACCACCAAACATCACACTGTCACCTTGAGTCACTGTGAGACACGAGCGTTTGTCTCTCTATAACTGTGACACGGGCTTGTTAGACATAGTGCATTTCCTTGAAACTTGTCAAAGAATTAAACTTCTTGATAACTCCTGAGCTCTTAGAAATGCTTTCAGCAGAAGAAAATTTGGAGAACTGCTGTGCATTCATCAAAATTGTGTCTAATATTTTCAGAAATAACCAAAAAGCATTTAAAAATGTTGCATGTTCATGTTGTAAATTGTGGTTATAGTGTTCTCATTCTGGAATGTATTACAATATCAGGCATGTTCCAATGTCTAATATGCAAAAAATACAATATATTGTTCCCAGCCATACGTATGCAGAGTTTTGTTGTCCTCAAAAAGTTTTTTTTTACAGTTATCACGTCCTTTCATGCTTCTTGTTTCCACATTAATAGCTCTGTTCCTCACCCAACACAGATGCAGCTGAAGACCAGTAGGTAGGCAGCATGTTATACTGTCTAAAATACCTCATTTTGTTTCAATTGTAAGGCAGTATCCTTCACATAGAAGCCGGTATGGGGATGGACGCTTTAACAAGATCACTAAAACTGTATTTCTTTTAAAGAACAACAAAAGAAAACATGCTAACATTTTAGAATAGGGAACACTATTCACTCTTAACTAGTTGCTTATTATCATATCGGCTGTTTATTAGTACTTATAAAGCACATACGATAATGCCTTATTCTGCATGACCGTATTCTGCATCCCTTAACTCTATCCCATAACTAAACATAACTACTACTACTACTACTACGGTAACACTTTAACTTAACAACTACCGTAACTATTAATAATCAGCAAATTAGGAATTTATTGAGGGAAAAGTTGTAGTTAATAGTGCATAAGTGTTCCCTATTCTAAAGTGTTGCCACTACTACTAGTGAATATGTGTTCCCTGATCAAAAGTCTTACTGAAAACATCAAATGTACTACATTTACAAGTAAAACATGTAATTTGACCTTATTACAGTGCGCACTTTTTAAAAATGCATTATCATGAAAGTGTATATAAGTATATTTAAGTACATTTAAGTTTAGTGTTTATTTCACTACTATCTGAAAGTTTTTTTTTTTTTATACTTTTAAGATGTGAAGTTCACTACAAGTGGACATTTAATACAATTATGCACACTTCTTTTTTATGCTGTACACATTCAAAAAAACGTACTAAATCTTGGATATTACATTTTAAAATAAAATTTGGTAACACTTTATTTTACAGTGTCCTTTTTACGTTACATGCATTAATTTTAGTAATAGCAGTAAATTATGCATACGTACATGTAATAACCCTAAACCAAACCCTCACCCTAACCCTAACTATACAGTAAGCACATGTTGTTAAATAATATTACTCATTACTTATATGTGTAATTACTCTGAAACAAGGAAATTACTAATAAAAAGGTAACATTTACATTTACTGGTTTTATGCAAGTCAGAAATATTATTTAATATAGTGGAATCAAAATTAATGTATACCAACAAAACAATTTTATGGATTGATCAGGAACAAAAATAGCTCTTTAAATTTACAATTGCAGTTGAAAAATTTGATAATCCTCCTTTTAACAATCTACTAGTTTCGAGTAACATGCAAATGCATGCCAACTTTCAATAAATTGCAACTATATGTCAACTATCTCTCATTAGAGTATTAGTAGACTATTAGGTCTACTTATACTCCAATGACTGATATCTGACATGGAGTTGCAGAGTTACTTATAGCTAACAGAATGTCTAAAGGGGGCCATCAAAATAAAGCGTTACAACACAAGCATGTACATTTTAGTACTGCAGTGCAGGAATTGTCCAGCTAATGAAGAATTTGTGTATTTTAGACAAACTTACAGTCAGTGTGTTTGGTTAAAAGACTGAACATGTTTTGGAAGACAAACTCGAAATGCTTTTGAAAATGTTTTGGAGCTTGCAAACTGCCTAGGCTTTAACTCTGATGACTTTTCAAGATGATGTACAGCCGGGCTGTCGGCTGATGAACAATACAAGGCTCTCTGGTTATTATAAAAGGAACAATTCCAAAATCACATAACAAGACGCCATCCCATAATTCCACTTTCCATCTGAATGCAAGTCTTGTTTGAAATGAAATGGTATTGGCGTGGATTACAGACAGAATGAGGGAAGCTCGGGGTTGCCTGAGGCCTATCTGGGTGGCTGCTATCGAGTCTGAATTTACAGCTGGTGGCATTGGGAAACTAATGAAATTGTCTGTCTGCGATGGAGAGGGATGCAGCGTCTGTGCCCAGCTGGAACAAAATTACCCAGCGAAGGGCAAATGCCATTTAATTTGCAAATGAGAAGATAAGTGTATTTATCAAGACCCTCTTTTTGTGTCAGTGCGAGGACATTTGTTTTTTTTTGTGTGGCACGCTGAAAAACACAGATGGAGGTTTTGAAATGGACAGCGAACGGAAGGCTTGTTCAAAATGCTCACGCTGACATTAAAGATGTCAAAGCCATCTAGAAATCTTGAAGAATGTCTGTGCATGCAGTAACTTTGTGTGAAGAGCATGCTGAGATTGAAGTTGAAATGTTCACCTCCACCATAGCTCTCAAACTTTCAAACAAGCATATCAAGATGTGTTGAATCAGGTTTCACATCAATTAAACCAAATTGGTCTTGAAAAACAAATGCGATATTGCAAGTTTTAATACATGCATGTATGAATGAGATTTGAGTGCTATTCAACAGAAAAAGCATTATTTGAGCCCACTGATGCATTAAAGACCGTTCAAATAGAGTGCAAGGCAGAGCACAACGGACAACAGCATGGATTTAGCCTGGGAATTTTCTTTCTCCCTCATACAGTTTTTAAAAATATAAAATTTGACGTACACTAAAAATGCACATTCAATACAATTAAGCACACTTCTTTTTCACAAGGGTCGACTTGGAAAGCTGAATGAGAAGCTTTTTTAGTGTCTGTCCTCATTCCTCGTCATTGTTTGGATAAGAGCAGCTCTTCTTTTGTGTTTTACAGAAGAAAGGCATACCGGATTAGAATGACACAAGAGTGAATAAATAATGGAGCTGTTCTTTTATCGGAATCAATGTGAAATTAAATAATGAATAGAAATGTTTCACCAAAAGTGGCTCAAACATTTCGACACCCTTTGAAACTGACATGTTTTATGCATAATAAATCTTTGGTCGTACTGTGCGTTTATTGAACCTCAGGAGGACCACTCGCTGTTTCTAACCCTAGACACACGTTTGACTGCATAAAAGCATTACGTTTCTTTTATTTCCCGTCTCCTTTTCTTTCTCTTGGATTAAATACATCAAAGACCTCCTGATGCTTCACGAGAGTGTTGACTGTCTCTTACGCACATCCATGTGTTGTACATGATAAGAGCTCCTTTAGAGACAGTAACTACTTTTTCTTCCACAAAATAATTACTGTCACAACTAACTGATGCACTTCCTGTTCCAGTGGCCTAGAGAGGATTGTCTGCTGTTGTTCTTTTTCACACATTACGTCTGTTTCCTCCAAATGCAATTACTCTGTTTAATTAGCTCTATATTTCTCAGACTCTGCGCATTTTTTTTTACTGCTAATGTTGACTTGCAGCACTCTGTGAAATCTCTCTCTCTGAAGCACAACCAGGACGAGCCGCTGTTACAAACGTAACTTATGCTAATGAGAATCCAATTAGTCATTGTGCAGTTGACTGTAGAGTCAACTTTTCTTTTGGAACTTCATATTGAACCGATGGTGGTTATACTGTCACATGTGCAGTTATTTCAACAATACAAGACAAGCTTATGAAATATTCAGATTACAAATTTTACTTGTAGAGTACCATACACTGAAAAAAAAAGTGAAATTAATATGTAATTTATTTAAAGTGCATTTTTTTTATATTGGGTTAATTAAACAAAACAAAAAAAAACTGGTTTCCTGTTTTTGTTCAGTTTTGTCTAAAAGTAAAAAACACTCCCCATAGTAAAAATTTAAATAAATAATTATGTTTAAATAGTATTTTGGCTAATTGTGTGCACAACACGGCTAGCTTTACTGACTGCAGCAATCATTGTGGGTTTTTATTCTCTTTATGTATTTAAAGGTGACATATCATGAAAATCTGACTTTTCCAGGTTTTAAGTGCTATAATCAGGTCCCCGGTGCATCTACCAACCAAGGAAACGTGAAAAAGATTAACCCAGTAACTTTACCGACTGTTTTTGTAACTCATGTGTGTTTTTAACGTAAACTTGTGTGTGAATGAGAACTTAGTTTAGTACTCACATGCTGTGACAGCCGCTTTCTGTCCGTGTGCACTCAGAAAACCGTATGTCAGAAGTTTAAACTAATATGGTTTAAAACGCATGATTTCAGCGAGATAAACATGATAATCAGAACCAAAACAGAAGTTTTTTTAGTAGGTACGAGCTGTAATGGCGCAGTTCTATTCTGGAAAAGGGGGCGGGGAGCAGCAGCTCATTTGCATTTAAAGAGACAGGTACAAAATCAGCGTGTTTCTGCTTCTACTCAAAATAGTCATTTTCAAAATGATGTAATAAATGATCTGTAGGGTATTTTGAGCTGAAACTTCACAGATACATTCTGGGGACACCTGAGACTTATATTAAATATTGTAAAAAGGGGCATAATATGTCTCCTTTAAAACAAAAACATTTTTCAGAGAGAGAGAGGGAGAATACTTTCTGATTGGTGCACATAATGTAATCTAGCAGATTGCACATTTTAGAAAATCACATTAATCGAAAGCAAAGACCTCAAGCACACTTCACACTTGTTACCTAGCAACTGTCTTTGTGACGCTGTGTGCACCGCTTGTCACGTTAGGTCAAAGTGGCGCTTGGGGCTGCCATTGAACACGGCATTGATGCCACTCCTGTAAAAGACTATCAGTATGAGCTGGAACATGCTAACAGTGATAAAAGCAGTGAAACTCCCAGTGCTTCGGTACTGTTAAAGGTCTGTATCTCATGACTGTGGCAATGCTGACAATCCCTTTACAAGAATAATATGGCACATTAAAATGGAAGATTATGCACATGGTAGGATATCATGTAAGGCCAAATTAACTAATTTAAATACAGACATTTATCCAGGGTTATCTTGTTTCATGTTTCACACTGCTGATACTTTACCCAGTGGTAACAATTAATTATGTGTATTCATAAGCTGCCGTTTCACATAACGTTTGTATTGTTATATTTGTGGCATCAGTGTCAATGATTGGACAAACGCAGCACAAATCCTGTTAATATGTTGGTTCCAGAATATTTTTTTCTGGAATCATTTTGCTAATAGGGATTTAAAAAAGCGTTAAGCCATGAACCAAATGAATCAGCTATGATGAGAATCACAACAGTACAAACTTTAATTTGAAGCAAAAAAAAATAAGATTGATAGATAGATAGATAGATAGATAGAATGTGAAGGAAATTGTTTAATTAAACATTTTCAATTAAACATAACTAACATTCCTCTTCCTTGCAGGCTGAACAATTGTCTTTTCCTTGCAGGCCTAACATGTGTAGTATGCTTTTGACAACAAAATGTATCAACACTTTAGTTATTGTTTTGCAACAACAGATGCATATCTGAATATAAAAATAACCATAACAACCCATGACTTGAGTAACAAGCCAAAGTCATAAAAAAACAGTGGTGTAATGTAACAAAGTAATAATAATTTGTTACATGCCTACTTAAGTATTTTTGGAAGAATCTGTAATTTACTTGAGTTTTAATATTTCTGTCAACTTTCACTTTTACTCCACTATATTTCCAAATTAAAATGTATACTTTTATTCAGATTCATTTCTTCATTCGCTACTCAAGTCAAGGCTGGGGTGTGCGATATATCGTCTGCGCTAATATCATAAGTGTTATTTTAACAATGTGCGATAAAAAAAACACCCAGAGAGTGCACGCATACACTGTATGATTTAGTCTATTAAAACTCATTTAGAAAGCCTATAAGATTCAAGATAAGCGGTAAAATACCTCTTTATGTCTGTTTATTTATTTAATTCAGTGTAGTTAATCTAAATCACAAGTGCCGTTTTTTTTTTCTCTCTCTCTAGATATCAGCATGATAACAAATGTAATGCTGATTTTATACAAGTTTAATAAAGTTAGTATTAAGTTACTTACATTTTAGATGCCTGTTTTTGCTGTATTTTGCACACAGGACGGTGTTTCATTTTGAATGAATGAATCAGTTTTTTGAACGAATGATTCAGTGACTCACTCATTAAAACAGTCAAATGTTTCATTCCTGAATGAATCAACATTTGAATGAATTGATTTAATCTCAAAGACTCGCTCATTGACAATGACCTGCTGCCACCTACTGGCGGCTTTAATTTCACATTTCAAGTATCTTTTCATGTTTTAAATCTTTTCAAATATCAATATTCAGCGTTTTATGTTTAAAACAAAACATTATTTATGCATTCGTAACTGCTGGTTAAATACATCCATGTCCCCTCTGAGCTGCATTAAACAGTCTGTGTAAATTAATCTAAATGCCACTTCAGATGCAGATTCCATATTTGCAAAAAAAAGTTTTCTTATGCTGGAATGAAATAGTCTTCGTACTAGTTGAAGTGGCTCGTATATTAATCCAAAGATACAAAATGGAAGAAAGAGTTAAAACTGAACACAATCTATGTTGCTCAAACTGGGCATATACCAATTTTTAATATTGAGTTTTTTTTAACTTAGCTAATACTAAACATTACACCGCTTTTAATTTTTTATAATTAGTAATATAATTAGTAGGCCTAATAGACAATTATTTTTGTTGAATTAACTGATTAACAGCAATCTTAACAACCGCACTCAGATGTTTCCGTGTAATTCTTTCTTTCTATATGTATATATATATATATATATATATATATATACTTTTCAAGTATTTTTTAATACTTGAAATAGTTTTTAAGTACAATAAATATCACATATTTTAAAACTTTTAATCAAGTAATGTTATAAACGGTGACTTTAACTTATACCAGTCATTTTCTGGTAAGATAACTGTACTTTTACTGAAGTATGTATTTCAAGTACTTTATCCACCACTGTCAAACACCAAATTTGTTTTGCAAGTAATTGAGGGGAATTTCGGTGAAGTGAAGAGAAGTGAAGTGTGGCCAAGTATGATGTCCCATACTCTGAATTTTTGCTCTGCATTTAACCAAGAGCACACACACACACACAGCAGTGAGTAGAGAACAAACACACACACACCCAGAGTGGGCAGCCATTTTTGCTGCTGTGCCCGGGGAGGAGTTGGAGGTCCGGTGCCTTGCTCAAGGGTCTCACCTCAGTCATGGTATTGAGGGTCGAAGAGAGCACTGTACATTTACTCCCCCGACCTATGAGGTCCTCCCGACCGTGATTAAAGCATATGCAAAGGCATTGCTTTTGCCAATCCCATGCAAATAGACAAGCTGTAAATATGTACATAATTCCTGTTTAATAGTAGTTTCCCCACAGTTTTTCAAGTATGGAGGTGCTTGAGCAAGCATTCAGTTGCATTCTATGTAGTGGGACAAGTCTGTGGCAAACCTCAAGTGTTTTCCGCATACGATGACACATACCATTCAGATCAAAATCACTTGTTAGAGGCACAAAACTTCTGTTAGCTTCAGGTAAGTGCCTATTACCAAAATAATCCAATCAGAATTTAACTATTTACTTAATAAATCATTCAATGTGGCACGCACGTGACAACAGGGAGGCGATGGTGGTGCGTAAACCGTGTTACCCCTCCCACTTTTGGTAGTTTTACTGAGATTTCTTATCCCGTCCGAATTGGCCATTAATATTACAGACGTCCTGTGGTAAAATTGATTACTTCATCTACCCTAAAAATAATCCCGGTTGAATAGAGTTTAAGGGTATGTTTACATGACAACGACTGTACTAAAAACAGAAAAAGTTCCTTTGCGTATTTTGTAAAGTTTCACATACAGAAAACAACATTGTCAAAATGATCCTTGTTCACACCGAAAATGACTAAACATGTTGTATTATGCATTCCAGGACATTAGTAGGCTATATCACTTTGCCTGCGCATATGCATTCATATAGACTTTTAGACAAACTGTTTTTTTTTTTTTATTAATTAATTACAGAAATGTTTGAACATTACAATAAATTTTAACAAGTCTACATACACAAGAAAGAAGGGCAGTCTTAATTGGTAAGACATCATTTAAAAGAAGATAATAAATAAATAAATAAATAAACAACAACAAAAAATAAGTTTTTTCTTAGAACAAAAACAAGGACTACAGCGGGGGAACTACACAAGGAAAAAAATATTCCTCCATGAAACTTAACAGTTTGTCATTCTTTTTGTTATGAATTTGCATTAGAGACTTTTTCAAAGATGCCATTTCTAATAAAAATAAATTACATTTTGGTAAGCATTTTGCAAATTTCTGTTTATGAATGTAATATTTACCTTGCAAAATGTAAAAGTTAACAACATACTCAATCAGCCCTCAGCTTTGGACAGCAAGACTCTCCCAAAAATGGTAAGATCCCTTTGTAGCCAATTATTCAAGATATATTTAGTTTTCGTGATTTTATTTTTAAAATCCAGTTGTTCACAGGTAGCTTTATGTTTACAAATATAAATTCCAAGACATTTAACAGAATGTTACTGGTATATTTCCAATAGATAAGTCTATAGAATTGTGTATGAACAAAATTTCACATTGATGAAGATTTAGCTTTAGACCAGAAAATTTAATAAATTTAGAAATACAATCCGGGGCCATTTTAACTTGATTTGTATCTTTTAAAAATAATGCAGCATCGTCAGCCAATTGAGATTTTTTTTTTTTTAATCCCAGAATGCTTTGATTGTTTAAAATTTGAATAGAGAGAAGTTCAGCAACTAATAAAAACAGAAAAGTTTGCCGTACACCACGATGGATTCCAAATCTTTTAGAGGTTCGCTGCATTCCTATAGACTGAACATGTAATATGCATGCACGTGACGTCACTGTTTTCACAAATTCACGTTTTTTATAGTTTACACATAGATGATAATGGTATTTTCAAAAACTTGCACTACACACAGTTTACGTTTTCAGGCTTCCAAAATACATTTGTCGTGAAAATGAACGGTCAAAACACATAAAAAGTGTTCAGTTTTTAGTTAAAAACGGTGTTGTGTAAATGCCCTCTAACCAGTGGTGGGCTCGTTACTCCAAAAACGTAATTTATTACCCGTTAATAGTACTCCTTTCAAATGTAATATTATTATTATTACTTTCTGGCAGCAGTAATTAGTTACACCACTAGTTACATTACTTTTCCTTCACGCCCCACAGAAGTTTCTACCTCATAATTTGACCAAAATCTACATTGTATCGCAGTCAGAAGTTGTTACAAACACTCATTGGTGATTGATAGTGACTTTTAAGTAAAAGTGTTGTATTAATTGTCATGTGTAGCTTGAAGCTAATTGTAGCTATAATTTCTCTGTTACCCATATATGATTATATTTCATAATGACACAACTTACACATCTGTGTTCAGATCACCTTTTCTCCTGACAAAATCAGTGTTTGGTTTTCGTGAGATTTCTGTAACTGTGCAAAATATACTACACGCAGGTTTCAGATTTGAATAAGAGCATTTCTCGTTTTAGTATGGGACACATTTCTCTTTAGGGTCTGTGGTGGTCTGTCGTCTGTGTGATCTGTACTCCACTGCTTTGACAGCGATTAATGTGTTAAGGTTCACGACGGCTCCAGAGTTCAATCTACTAGCTGTTTCATGGTCTTGTTAAAATGTAGTATTTCATGTATAAGGCCAAAGGACAGCTTCCAAACTCTCGTTTCTGACTCGTTAAATCTGGTCAGGAGTGCAGCAGCTTGCAAGATTAATGCAGCGGGTGTTTTTTCCATGCAGACTAATCAATAATTTATATGGCTGTATATTAAGTGATTTTCAATAGGCAGCGAAGTATGGATTCCTAGATCAGGGACATCTCTGATTGATAAAGTTTTAAATAAGCATAAAACTCTTGAATACATCATTACCAACTAAGGTTTGAACAGTGCTTGTTAATTTTGACAGGTGCATGTCAGAGCCCCAATTATTATTGTTTGCTTAACTCGAGACACAGTCTGGAAAAGTTTGAATTTTTAGTTCTATATTTTATTAAACCTTATTAAACAGCCTCAGACATAAATGCATTGGCATACTATGTACACATATAATTGTATTAACTGGATTATCAAAATAAAAAAAATACTTTACTTTCATATTATTATATGCAATTTTCATTGAATTTCCAACATAAATAACTATTCATTTTGGTCACACTTTATATTTATATTAGCAGCCATTTTTCTTAAAAACAGTATTGATCACCAAAAATCAGATTGGTAAAACTTGGTCTGGTGATGATCTAAGCCAATTTTGGTGAACACTGGATGAAATATTCATATTCATATTCTGCAAAAAAGCGGGGGGATTATTTAAGATGAAAGCAGCAAGTGGACGGGCTTATTGAAATGACTCTAGCACATGGCGTGGCCTAGAGCATCCCATCCATTTAAAATAATTACTTACATTTCTTATAGCAGCAGCACGAGTCCTACAGAATAAACGTTGACTCATTTGTTAAACATATCTTTTATGCATGATGAAACATATGGCCTGTAACAACAAGACATCACACAGCCCCTATTATGACTATTCCCACTGCTTTGGGGTTTGCTTACACTTCTCTCTTTTAAAAAGCGGATCCTTGAAGGCAAAAGTGAGAATTGGTAAAGCTTGTTTGACTGCCATTATGAAAGGAAACACGATGTGAAATGGATGGGCCTGCGCTTTTGCTCTGGGCTCTTCTGGTGGGAGACTGTAAATGAATGAACCGTGTGCTCTTGACAGCACCAGGTTATTCTGTTTGTGATGGTGAACAGCTAGTTCTTGTGGTTTCTGAGAAAGTGAATGTGTGAAGTGAAATGTTTTCAATTTTGTTTGCATGGAGGATGGGCTTACAGTGAGTGGCCGTTACACCTCGGGTGTGCATTATTTTTCTAATAATTCAACGGCTCATCGTCAATTATCCCTTACGTATATAACAGGCAGATACAACCACAGTCACAATGTATTCAAAAATTACCAATATGTCAAGTCTTTCAAAGCCAAATTATAGATTTAAGGAATAAACCTTGAAGGCAAAAGTGAGAATTGGTAAAGCTTGTTTGACTGCCATTATGAAAGGAAACACGATGTGAAATGGATGGGCCTGCGCTTTTGCTCTGGGCTCTTCTGGTGGGAGACTGTAAATGAATGAACCGTGTGCTCTTGACAGCACCAGGTTATTCTGTTTGTGATGGTGAACAGCTAGTTCTTGTGGTTTCTGAGAAAGTGAATGTGTGAAGTGAAATGTTTTCAATTTTGTTTGCATGGAGGATGGGCTTACAGTGAGTGGCCGTTACACCTCGGGTGTGCATTATTTTTCTAATAATTCAACGGCTCATCGTCAATTATCCCTTACGTATATAACAGGCAGATACAACCACAGTCACAATGTATTCAAAAATTACCAATATGTCAAGTCTTTCAAAGCCAAATTATAGATTTATGTAAGGAATAAACCCCAAAGCGATCACCGTCTCCAGCCGCAATGCTCAAATTACAAACTCATTCAAAATTGAATGAATTTAATTGAAAATTCATTACGTCAGCTTTGTGAAATATAATTGTCTAAAGACTGACTACGTCATGCTAAAGTTGGATTTATCCTTTTAATGAGATTTGACTGTTAATGGAGTGGGATCATTTTCAGTGTTTAAAGCCTTAAAGGGATAGTTCACCTAAAAATGAAAATGTGCTGTTAATTTACTCACTTTCAGGCCATCCGAGATGTAAGTGACTTTTTTTTTAAAAATTCAGTAGAACAGTAAATAATATTTTTAGCTGAAATCCTGCTCCTTGTTGATTATTAAAATGCCAGTCAGTGGCTGCCGTCACTTTGAGAGCTTCAAATAAAGCATATGAAGGTGGCACAAAATTAATACTGTGGCTCCTGATGATATTTTGAGGTCTTATGAAGCGAAACAATCAGTCTGTGCAAGAAACTGAACAATATTTACAAAATTATTATCTGTAATCCAGAGCCTCAGGCAAACGGTCCAGAGTGATGTCCGGTTCACAAACAAATCATTCTTTTGAACCAGTTCTTTTTAGTAAACTAGATGAACCAGTTCACCAAATAGTACTGAACTGAAGCATCAACTCGAAATGAGCCAAAATAGTGGCGTATCTGATCCTATGATGAATGAACTCATTCAGCGCTTCAGTTCCTCCAACATTCACTGAACTGAGGAAACATTTAGACTCAGACTGAAGACCGATGAGCCACTGATATGTGCATTTGTGAACCGAGCACTGGAATGAATGGGTCAAATTAAATTTTTATAGTTTCTCTTTGATTTTGTAAAAAGGTGAGCTGAGAGAAAAAAAGTTGCAGATAAAAAGTTGCAATTAAATTATTAAAATATTTTATATTATTTTATTAATTATTAAGGTATTTTAATAATTTAATTGCAACTTTTTATCTCTTTTATCTAACACTTTTTTTCTCAGAATTGTGAGATATACACTCGCAATTGCGAATTATAAAGTCAGAATTGCGAGATATAAACTCACAGTCCTGACTTTTTTTCTCCGAATTTGCACGATTTAAACTCGCAATTGCAAGGAAAAAAAACAAACTCAGAATTGTGAGATATATTAACTCGCAGTTGCGAGAAAAAAGTCTGAATCGTGAGATAAACTCACATTTGCGAGAAAAAAAGTCACAATTGCAAGGAAAAAAGTCAGAATTGTGAGATACAAGCTCGCATTTGCAAGAAAAAAGTCAAAATTGCGAGTTCATATCTTTCAATTCTGACTTTATAACTTGCAATTGCGAGTTTACATCTCACAATTCTGAGAAGAAGAACAAAATCTGAATTACGAGATGTAAACTCGCTCATCTTGGATGGCATAAGGGTGAATAAATTAACAAATGTTAATTTTTGAGTGAACTATCCCTTTAAGTTTCGCTCTGTTCCTCATTTAAAGATATGGTAACGTGTGCATGATGTGCAAGAACCAGTGAGGTTAGTTCTATAATCTGATACACACACAAGCAGCTGTGTTTAGTATATGTGATACTCTCCGTGTACTGTATGTGTGTTCACATTTGAACAAAAACCTAAATTAATGTTCATCTCTTGGATTAAACTGCTGGATTTATATGGATTAATTTTATGATGCCTTTATGACCTTTTTGGATCTTCTAAGTTTTA
>NW_015623451.1:9059-10562 GCF_001515625.1 Sinocyclocheilus rhinocerous | reverse complement strand
GTTCTATCATCTGATGCACACACAAGCAGCTGTGTTTAGTATATGTGATACTCTCCGTGTACTGTATGTGTGTTCACATTTGAACAAAAACCTAAATTAATGTTCATCTCTTGGATTAAACTGCTGGATTTATATGGATTAATTTTATGATGCCTTTATGACCTTTTTGGATCTTCTAAGTTTTAATTACCTGGACATTCAGTGGAGGGTCAGAAAACTTTTGGATCCGTGTGTGTGTGTTATAGTGGGGCAGCTGTCGGTCACTGTAATATTAATCATGGAGGAAAACTCTAAATAATTCACTACAGGGCCAGATGCTTTTTACAGGTAACACATCATTCTATTCTGCATTTGCTATTACTTATGAAACTAGTGTGGACTGTGTGGCTGTTTTTCACAGTTGTCATAATATGACATCTTGTGAATTTTATTTGACTGCCATTATCTGAGAAAAACGGGATCTGTTGTCCCTTTTACAGATTATTATTGTTTTTTTTTGTAACTAATAATTCAGAGATCCTGTGTCTCAGACGGGATTTGCAGGCATGAACCCAAGCAGTCTTGCTTGCTTTTACCAAACTACTGTTTTTTTTAACTCAGTTCAGCAATCTTTGGATATTATTATTGTGTTTTAATGACATGTAAATTATGATGAGTTTGGGCTGAAATGCATATAGGGAGTTATATGTTAGCATTCTTATTCATCTCAATAGAAGTTACTTGGCTAATATTGTGACCACTGGAAGCTGCATGCTTCTATTTTTGCTCATAGGCACATAGTTGTGGAAGCTTTGTGTTTAGAGACTGAGGTGTAAACGTCATGTGACTGATGACTCCGTAGCTACAGGAAAATTATGTCATGTCAGCGCTGATTGGCTGACCTAACATAAGAACATGCATAGTCCCAAAACCTTCAGTAGTGACTGATTTCAAAGATAGGACAATATTTTTAAGATTTTAAGACCCTTTAAAAAGAATAACTAGTGAAGAATCTTCAATATAATGAAATATTACCAATGCATACGCTACTGTTCAAAAGTTTGGGTATTTAAACTGGGTCAGTTAAACCGTATATTTCCTTTCCGTGAACTTGTTTGCCTCACATCTGTTTTATATCTGTTTTATAACGTCATCGTTTAGTGACGTCATTGAATGTTCCGTGAAAACTGATGTTGTATTGTCAGTGTCGGTCACGGTGCCTTTTAACTGCTGATTTGAATCTGGCAATGTTTCATTTACAAATTAAGCACTGCCGATGACTGTAGTGTCGTCCGCAAACTTCAAGAGCTTGACAGAGGGGTCATTTGAAGTGCAGTCATTCGTGTACAGGGAGAACAGCAGTGGGAAGAGAACACAACCCTGAAGGGCGCCAGTGCTGATGGTGATAGTCCTGGATGTGAGTTTGCCCAGCCTCACTAGCTGCTGCCTGTCTGTGAGGAAGCTGGTGATCCACTGACAGATGGAGGTGGGCACAGAGAGCTGTGTGAGTTTGTCTGAGAGAAG
>NW_015623451.1:6929-8294 GCF_001515625.1 Sinocyclocheilus rhinocerous | reverse complement strand
CAGCTCTTTAACCTCCTGTCTGTAAGCAGACTCGTCTCCATCCTTGATGAGGCCGATGACTGTAGTGTCGTCTGCGAACTTCAGGAGCTTGACAGAGGGGTCTTTTGCAGTGCGTTTGTTCGTATACAGGGAGAAGAGCAGTGGGGAGAGCACACATCCCTGAGGGGCATCCAGGACTCGTGAGAGTCCTGGATGTGAGTTTACCCAGCCTCACTAGCTGCTGCCTGTCTGTGAGGAAGCTGGTGATCCACTGACAGATGGAGGTGGGCATGGAGAGCTGTGTGAGTTTGTCTGAGAGAAGATCAGGAATGATGGCATTGAAGGCCGAACTGAAGTCCACAGTGTCTCTGGTAAAACTTATAGAAGAAGAATGACAAAACACAGAACAAACAAACAAAAACATCACATGAATTGCGGAGCTCAGCGTCGTGGCTGCCATTTGCGGCGCAATCTTGTAGTTCTATTGCACTAAATACACTAAATATATCTCTTTAAAAGCATTATATGACCCCTTTAAGATGGCTCAGTAACTACTGCTTGCTGGGAAGATGAACTTCATAATGTTTTTGTTCATTCTGACTCCATGTGGATTTAAGGACTTGAATATTTATGTACTAGTGATGACTGACTTAGTAAACCAAAGTAACTAGTACATAAATTGTTTCATAATTGATGTGATCATCTATAAACTTTCTCGATAAAGTATATTTTGTCTCCATCAGTCTGTGATTGTGGCTGGATGCTCATCTACAAAATTCATTCATTCATTCATTCATTCATTCTTTATTTATTTATAGAGCACATTTAAATGTAGCCAAGTGAAGAAAATTAACAAAACTTAATGTTGAGCATAAATTGGTTGTGGGTCCTTAGTGTTAATTTTGTTGATGAATAATTTTAGTCATAATGTTTGTCAACGACATTTTTTCACTGACGACAATGAGACAATAGCGAACTAAAACTCTTTTTGAATGACAAAAACTTTGACGAAAATATATTGACATTTTCGTCAACAAATAAAAACGAGACGAAAATGTTAGGGAGGGATGATTTGATAAAAGATTCATTCAATTTCAGAACGAATCTGATGTGTGGTTAGGTTAGATGCGCATATATGAACCGGCGGGACATAAGCTAACATACACTTGCTGCACGTCGCATAAAACGTTAAAAAATGTCAATATGTGGGAGTAAAAGAAGAGCAGACATATAGATAAATCTGACGACGCAAGAGAGAGCACAGTTCGGTCCGGTTTTCTGAGCGCAGACACCGAAGCATACAAACACAGAAAGTGCATCTCACAGCGCGCGAGTAGGCCTACTCTTTCGCGCTGCATGAACGGAGAATTACACACAAAATGATGT
>NW_015623451.1:5949-6375 GCF_001515625.1 Sinocyclocheilus rhinocerous | reverse complement strand
CCGGATCGGCTTTCACCGTGGACGAAGCGGAGTCCAGCCCGGGGTCGTCACATGTGCTTCCGGACGCTCCTTCGTCTTAAAACATTTCATACCTTGATAAAATGATTAGAATGTATTTTTTTTTTTTTTTTGTACTCAACATGTATTTTCATGAAAACTGTGGTGTTTAATGGTAGGCCAATGTACTGTTTTCATATTATTCAAATATTAGCCTCTACCGTATTTCATGTAGCATCTGCTTAGGATCATTGACGGTCATTTGGGCTTTATGTCTTAGAGACCCTTTTAGCCTTTTCACATTTGCATATAAATTACAGACATGGCCCCACATTCTACATTTATATGGCTGCTAAATTGCCAAGGGCTCCCCCCACTATCAAGGAGATGCTAAACAGTTTTACCACTCTTGTCTCTCCATCGAACTTC
>NW_015623451.1:5135-5448 GCF_001515625.1 Sinocyclocheilus rhinocerous | reverse complement strand
ACACCATGCTCACAATACACATAACACACACACATAAAGACATTTGCTTTATTTAGACTATAATCAATGTTACAAATTTATCTGGTATATGCATGTGTTGTTTGTATGTTTCCCTATTATATTCGCCTAGTTACCACTCGTTATTTGTATTAGTTAAGATCTAAATGCTTATATTCAGGTGTATGAATGTATCTCTGGTTTAATAGCATCTCCAGCATGGCGCCGCAAATGGCAGCAAGGACGCTGAGCTCCGCGATTCTTCTATAGTTTTTGTTTGTTTGTTCTGTGTTTTGTCATTCTTCTTCTATAAGTT
>NW_015623451.1:797-2456 GCF_001515625.1 Sinocyclocheilus rhinocerous | reverse complement strand
ATATATATATATATATATATATATATTTATATATATTGATTCAAAACGGGATGCGCTATTTAATTCTCAAATGCGGGACGATTCCGTATGTTAAGGGACGGGTGGCAACCCTATACTTTCCCAGTATGACTTTAGGGAGATGTTCCATTTTGGTTATTTTATGGTTCTTGTAGTCTTGTAGATGAAGCCAGCGAAACAAAAATGTATTACCTTGTATTTTTAAACAGGCAAATAAGGTAAGTTGATATACATTTTATACATGCCCAGCCTATATGAAATGCCAGTTGTCATAATTTCCCCCAGATGCCATGCCATGTTTATGATGGCCTTAAATCTAATATTTTTATCAAAGAGATATAGTTTAAGTAATAAATGTAACCTATATATCAGGTATTCGTTTAAATATGTGATGTATATTTTAATAATTATTTAGAATTGATAGGGCTCTACACTGCAAACATTTCATTCACATTTGTGATTTAAAATTACTTTATGCGACTGTGAAAAACAACATTTAGGTGCACCAGAGCGAGTGACCCGATCGAATCTCATGAATAGTTATATACTAATCACAATAAAACATACAGCTGTCAAAAAATGCATCTAGGCCTACACTGAGAACCAGTGAAGTTTCACACTGTTTTTCATGCTGTAAGTCAACAGAGCAAGCATGAAAAGATGAATGTGAGCGAGAGGTGCAGGTTAGCGTGTGCTGCTGTTTCTTTGTAGCCAAATTAACTGGAAAAGGGCTACTAAATTTGAATGGTCAGAATCAGGTCAGAAATAAACAGGGGACTGCAACCAAAAATAATAAAAATGCATCCAAAATTTGAGATATTCGGGCAAAAATTACCCTGAGTTTTTGATTTTAATATTTATTACACAATAAGAATTATTACGCAAGCAAAATGACTGTTTCCCCAACCTGTTCTCATGAAATGCAAATCAATAAAACAATTTTAAGTTTGCATTTGGCATAGTATTTATATGCAAAATAGACTTTTTGCGTGCATATGATACACAGAAGTTTGACGTGCATATAATACTCCGTTTTCGAGTGCATATTATACTCATTTTGTGGCATACATATCAAACCCTAACCTTAACTACATTGTATCGTATGTGTCACATGAAAAGTCGATTTTGAATATCAATAGTATGCCAAATGCAAACCTAAAATTGTGCTATTGGTATGCATTTTCATGAGAGTATATGTATGTATGAGTTTAGTATGAGTCTAAATGTATGTATTTAGGTTACATTTATTACTTAAACTATATATCTTTGACATGTAAGTTTACAGAATATCAATGATTGAAAATATTGATCCCGACAGTGAGCCAGAAGTCGTGGTGGTCCGATATCTGGAAATCTGATCTTACTAACTGTGAGCAAAGATTAACCCTTTGGATTACCCTGTTTGGACATTGTTCGCCGGAGATCGACCCCACGCCCGTTCACTGGACTACTCTTGTGTCTTGCCCTCAATATACCTGTTTGCCATTGTCTGACCCTCGCCTGTTTTGACCACGTCCTTAAATAAAGCTTGCAAATGGATTTGAACGTCTCACGTCTTGTTTGCCTCGTAACAGAATACTCGGCCACACAAGGATCCTGCGGCTTTTCAAGTGGACACTGGCCAGGTATGGACATTGCAAG
>NW_015623451.1:0-726 GCF_001515625.1 Sinocyclocheilus rhinocerous | reverse complement strand
AGGACTATATTCAAGAGTATCTGAACTTTGCTTATTTTTCTGATCTGCCAGACTGTGTACTCATAGACTTCTTTTGTGAGGGCATTAATCAGCCGCTCAAATCACGTTTAATCCGTGAAGGTCCCCGCTCATCTCTCAGTCAGTTTATGGACTATGCTTTGTTGACTGTTGGTTCAACGTTCACTGTGGGTGTCGTGGAGGAACGGGACCCCGCACTCACTCGTGTAATAGCGGCCACACTAGAGCACGCTCACAAAATGGCGGACACAACAGCGCCCCGTTATGTCACAGCAGTCCATCCTGAATCAAGTCAAGTCACAGTTGATCTTCATGAGTCAAGTCAAGTCACAGCTGATCTTCCTGAGTCAAGTCAAGTCACAGCTGATCTTCCTGAGTCACGTCAAGTCACAGTTGATCGTCATGAGGCAAGTCAAGTCACAGCTGATCTTCATGAGACAAGCCAAGTCACAGCTGATCTTCATGAGGCAAGTCAAGTCACAATTGATACGTCACATCACAGCTGATCATCCAGAGTCACGTCACATCACAGCTGATCATCCAGAGTCACATCACATCACAGCTGATTATCCAGAGTCACGTCACATCACAGCTGATTATCCAGAGTCATGTCACATCACAGCTGATCATCCAGAGTATCCCAGTCTGGTATCCAGTGTGAGGGATGCACCGCAGGTCTCTGCACGCGCAGCTGGTATCCCCAAACCC
>NW_015623450.1:0-1030 GCF_001515625.1 Sinocyclocheilus rhinocerous | reverse complement strand
TCTTTCATCAGCAGTCCTTTCACTGAAATCATGATTGAACTGATTATTAAGCAGCTCTTCCAGTTTAACAACAGAAATTCTGTTAACAATAACAGCAGAATGCCCAGCTTCATTCTTATGGTTACTGTTTCCCTCCACAGTCCCATTGACAACCCATCCCAAAATTAACAACCCATCCCAATAGGGTTTTAATGGCAAATGGCCCATTACCATGACTGTTTATTATTTCATATGGTTCCATCACTTTAGCTGCTTTAGTTCCAATCAGTAAATCTACACCTGCTTGAATGTATGGTATCTTTACCTTGTCTAAGTATGACCACTTGGATAACTCATCCTGAGTAATGATGTTCTCAGAGTTAACAGGCATCTTTTGCTGTGTGTAGACAGCAGGAAGTGGGAAGAAATGTTTGGTGTTTATACCACTGATTTCCAGTCCATCAATAACACTGCAGGACACAGACTGTTCCTGACCCATGGTGCGAAGAAGAATATTGACCTTCTTTCCACTCAGATTCAGCTCATTCCTCAAATGTTCTGAACAAAAGGTTGTGGAACTTCCCGGGTCCAGAAAAGCATATGTTCGCATCACTTTGTTACCTTTAACAGCTTTGACTTGGACTGGTATGATTGACATCAGACTCCTCTCGTTCCCAGCCCCTGTGTGACCACAAGTTTGAGCAGACACTACCTTGCGCTTTTCCTCTGGCTCTTTTACAGTTACCTCCTTGTGATATATGTGCAGGATTGTGGGGTGTGTTTCTCCACAAATGTCACAATTCAGACGATTCTCACATTCCTTACTGAAATGTCCAGTCTTTAAACAACCGAAACAAATTCCTTTAGCTTTCAGGAATTCAATCTTGTCTCGTTGAGTCCTTTTCTTCAACGCAAAACACCTTTCCAACGGATGCTAATTTGTACAAAACAAACAGTTTCCATTAGACTTAGACACAGGACAAAATCTTTGCTGTGATGAAGCATTACTTCTTAACTGGAGCAGAAGCAGCAATGTCAGTGGCAAAACTAT
>NW_015623449.1:0-974 GCF_001515625.1 Sinocyclocheilus rhinocerous | reverse complement strand
TATAAATAGATAGATAGATAGATAGATAGAAATACTCAGATGATATATAGATAGATAGATATAGTCAGATGATAGATATATAGATAGATGGATAGATAGACAGATAGATAGATATAGTCAGGTGAAATCTAGACAGATAGATAGATAGAAAGAGAGAAAGAAAGAAAGAAATAATCAGATGATAGATAGATAGATAGATAGATAGATAGATAGATAGATAGATAGATAGATAGATATAGTCAGTAGATAGATAGATAGATAGATAGAATCAGACTGAAGATAGATAGACAGATTGATAGATAGATAGAATCAGACTGAAGATGATAGATAGATAGATAGATAGATAGATAGATAGATAGGTAGATAGATAGAAAGATAGATAGATAGATGATAGATAGAAATAGTCAAATGATAGATAGATAGAAATACTCAGATGATAGATAGATAAATATATAGATGATAGATAGATAGATAGATAGATAGATAGAAATAGTCAGATGATAGATAGAAATAGTCAGATGATAGATAGATAGATAGATAGATAGATAGATAGATAGATATAGTCAGGTGAAAGCTAGATAGATAGATAGATAGATAGATAGATAGATAGATAGGTAGATAGATAGAAAGATAGATAGATAGATGATAGATAGAAATAGTCAAATGATAGATAGATAGAAATACTCAGATGATAGATAGATAAATATATAGTAGATAGATAGATAGATAGATAGAAAGAAATACTCAGATGATAGATAGATAGATATATTCATATGATAGATAGATAGATAGATAGATAGATAGATAGATAGATAGATAGATAGAAATTGTCAGGTGAAAGCTAGATAGATAGATAGATAGATAGATAGATAGATAGATAGATGGATAGATAGATAGAGAGAAAGAAATAGAGAAAGAAAGAAAGAAACAAAGAAATAGTCAGATGATCGATAGATAGATAGATAGATAGATAG
>NW_015623448.1:0-915 GCF_001515625.1 Sinocyclocheilus rhinocerous | reverse complement strand
ACACACACACACACACACACACACACACACACAAACACACTCACAGAATGAAGCCGACAGATGAAATAATGAAAGTGAAAGTTTAGCTGCTGAAACCTCAGGAAGTTTTTGGCACAAAGCTAATGGGGATTGCAAAGACTTGAGCGGATCTGAAAGCTGGATCATGTGTGTGTGTGTGTTTAAGCAGAAGTGTGATTGAGGTCACATGACATTCCTGGCATTTCCAACAGAAAGAATTCAAACTGCATTCAATTCAATTCAATTGAATACAATTCAGTTTGAATACACATGTTTGTAGGTTGCAAAGGATGTCAGTTTTTGTACTTGCTTGTTCTTTTTTTGCCCAAATTGGTGATGTTTTAAAATAAATGTTTGTGTTTTCTGTGTATAAGTTTTGTTTTGTTGTAATTGCGATGGCCAGAATTCTGGAAATGCCACATATGTAGTAAATGCAAGTATGTGTTTTTAGTGGCCTCATGTGACGCCTGGATTACGTGTTCCTCACATGATGTGCATGAGGAAAGAGACCACAGTGTGTGTGTGTGTGTGTGTGTGAAAGAGTGAGTGAGACATGTGTGTGTGTGTGTGTGTGTGTGTGTGTGTGTGTGAGACACTGGAGGTTTATGAAAAGAAAGGTTCTTCTGTTGAATGACAGAGAAAGATGTGAAATCGTCTAAAGTCTGATCTGATGTCCAGCTCTGTCTGTCTTACTCTGCTTTCTATTTTAAATGATTCACTTCTGCATTTAAATCAGTGTTATTTTAGCATCATCATACTGTGATAGTTTTTTTTTTATATTTTAATTTTTATTTATATTATGTCTTTTTTTATTCATTTTTACTTCAGTTTTGAGTTATTTTAGTACATCAAATTAAACTAAATGAAATAAAATGTTGCTTTGGCGACTAGCTAAAA
>NW_015623447.1:18921-23362 GCF_001515625.1 Sinocyclocheilus rhinocerous | reverse complement strand
GTAAGATGTGTTTGACAGTTTGTGGTGTGGCAAATTGTGCACTGACATGAATTTCCACATAGTGAGGTAGATATGTGGTGGCGTGTTAGAACGAGCCGTTTTAGGGGGGCGTGGCAGAGTCTTAACTTTGATAAAGAATATCTCTTTGGTTTTGAGACTTTAGTCTTTGCAACTTCACGGATCTTATCTATTCACGAACAGCTTGTAACACTCCAAAGAGAAAGGAAAACTTGAAATCGCATCATATGACCCCTTTAAGTTTGAGCATTAATCTGCTATGTCATGTTTATGACAAATTTATGACTGGTTATGTTGTCTAAGTAATGTCAAGTTGTCACGACAAAGACACTGACAGGTTATGATGTATTGGTTTATGTCCAGTTGTCATAACAAAGGCATCTCAAACAATGTCATCTTTGCTTTAAAAATGACATAACTGAGCGAATGACACTTAATGACAGTTGTCATAAACATGCATAAAACCTCCTTCATATTCATGACGTGTGTCGTGTCATGATTATGAAGGTGTCATGTCAGTCTTATGCACACCCCTTCAAGTAAAGTGTTACCGATTTCAGTTTAATGTGACATATGGGCCAGGAACCAAGAACATCTTCCCCATTAGTGCTGGCATTCCTGACATTGGTAAAAAGATGACTCATGACCTGCTCTTCCCTACAGCTGTGTCTTCTGGGTCTGTACTCACTCCTGTTGCCTCCTGTTGTGTAGTATCATCACTGTCTGATGAGGGGGGTAATAGTATCAATAACACACACAGAATAGAGGCTTCTTCTTCACGAACATAGGCTGTGTGTTGCAGCGTATCCTCCCCTTACAGGTGAACACAGAAACTGTCAAATGATTGGCTGGTAAGACTGGGTAGTAGGGCTTCAGCGGTACATGTATTCGTACTGAAAATTTTCAGTACGGGTCATTCGGTTCAGTACGCACGTGTACCGAACAAATCATTAAATTTTTTCAGGAAATTCAGACAATAAATGCACATCTTTGGCAAGACAGATCGCTGTATAGAAGCCTTGTCAATGCGGAGCCCGAGTGAGCGTGTCTGCACGATCATCTCTTTCCTTTTTATTACTAGTTTTAATGTGAAATAAACATTAATGGACATTTCACGTAATCACTCAATCCGTGTTTCAGTCGCAGATAGACGTCAACAAAACAGCTTGTAAACAAAATGTCACATATGTATAGCATTTCATTTACCTCAAGCAAGTCATCAGTGTCCATAACTCATTATTTGATAGAGAAATTATGTCTAGAGAAGAGCATTTTGAGAAATATTAGACTATATATTTCAGTATATTTTACTTTACCTGTTAGTGATGTCTTAATTATTTAATGTATGTTTAGATAAATCTTTTATGAAACAAGTTATGACAGCCACTGTGTAAATGATTGTATTTCAACAACAAATAGAATTTGTGTAATTTAGAAGTTAATTTAAAAACTGCATTAAGTGCAGTTTACATGTTTGCATACAATTTTTTTTGTCTTAGTGTTCTTAGTAAGTAAGTTATTAGTTAGTAAGTAAATCTTAGTGTTGATTATTATATTTAAAAATAAATAGTAATTGAATTTAAGTTTGGGCTCTGTTGTTAGTTGTAAACTTATAGTAATGTAAAAGGGCTCCCTATAGTTTAGAGCAGGAGCTGAGGCAGATTTTTATCCCTGGGAAAATTTTAATTGTAATTGAATTTATCAATTGTAATTGAATTTATATTTTTAAAAAAAAGAAAGAAAGAAAGAAATTTGTTCAGTAAACCATTGTTTAATTTAAAAAAATGTTTAGTTTTTTTCCTCCTGCTGTACTGAAGCCATATCGAACCGTGACTTCAAAACCGAGGTACGTACCGAACCGTCATGTTTGTGCACCGTTACACCCCTACTGGGTAGTGAAAATCAATTGTCACTGACAGATAACAGGTACATTCACTTTGATTTCACACATTTGTTCTAAAGTATGGAATTAACCTTTTCTTTCTCTCTCTCTCTCTCTCTCTCTCGTAACCACAACACTTTCATATTTTCACATTTCCCTAAACTGTACTTTCCGTAAAAAGCTAATTGTAAATCAATTCAACTACTGGACACCAGTCATTTCACTCCTACTGTAGTATTGGCTTTCAAAGACACATCTCCAAATGAAAGAGACCACTTTTATACTGTCTGGACTACTGCACATATGCAGACTTGCCCTGTCTGGGTTGAGGAAACAAAAACAGATTAAAGAACCCTAAAAACTTTGGTCACATTTCAGGGAGTTGAAAAGACGATCTGTGCTGGCTGATGAAATCTCATCTGGAGTGCCTCTCTGATTCTAGTGGCAACATATGTGACTTGTAACATATGACCACACCACTTTATCTGTAATGTACTTTTTGGAATCAGTCCAAACAGATTACTATTGATTATTTGGTAAATATATTGGTAAATATATTATTTGGTGATACATTTAAAGGAGGCGGTTGCCTTTGGTTTCTGCACATTTTCTTTGGGGAAGCTCCCTGGGAAGCTTCTTCACTGTTGCCTGTGCCACATAATGAAGAAATATCTTCTGTAAGAAACAGTAAGTGTGCATTAATGCAGCTGCTACATAAGTAACACAACACACATAATATAATTAATGTATTTCTGTCAGTCATACATTTTGCTTTCTGTCATTACAACCTGATGTACTTGCAGACTTGAACCATTGTATTTTCAACATAGCAGTAGTAAGTGTAAGACCTCACAGTGGTGTGTTTGCCCATAGTATTCTTTTCAGGCATCGAAGAAGGCAAAGTGTTTCAACATGGTGAGGTCCCAGAGCAGCTTGTGAAAGTTTTTGCCGTCTGTGTGTGTGGTGACATGAGCGCAAGTTCAGAAATTTGGTGATGTTGATGTTTACTCAGGTTCGTTCATGTTTGAGTGCGAGGGAGACAAGCTCCCTTATAAAAAAAATAAAAAATAGACCCACTGCTGGTCTCTGTCGTCTCTTTTAGTGCAGTCAGTTCTTGGAGAGTGGGGACCAGTGATGCGCTCAGCAGTCCGGACTATCTGCTGCAATCTTCTAAGGTCTGATTTGGTAGCTGAGCTGAACCAGACAGTTATTGAAGTGCAGAGGACGGATTCTATGATAGCAGAGTAGAACTGTGTGAGCAGCTCATGTGGCAGGTTGAACTTCCTCAGTTGGCAAAGGAATTTCAGCAAAATACTGTCTCAAAAAACAGACCGATTCGAAGTACAGAGTTGCAATTACTGAGATGTGTTGAAAGAACCCGCTCAGCTCTGTAACTTCTTGCAGCGAAGCAATCTTTCCATCATTGATGCTCATTGCCTTGCCAGAGCTTAAATTGAAAAACTTCGTTCTCAGTATCTTGGACAGCATGTTTATTGGAGCAGCCGAGTGAACGAGCTGTTGGAAACATGTGACAGTGCAATAAATACAGCGGACATTATTCTGTTTGTCCATAAAGTCTGTGACCATCTTGATGCTCGATTTCCTGAAGGTGAGCTTAAAGAATGGTCTGCTTTTAGCCTAGAGACACTGGATTCAACACTTGATTTTGATCCTGGTATAGATGATGTAACCAGACAGACAGAGAAGTTCCACGCTTTTCTGAAACAAACAGATGAGGCTGCCACCAAGCGCATCTGTCATCAGTACAAGGATTTCAAGTTCACTATCAAAGAAAAACGAAAAATGGGAGCGCTGCAGACATTTGCTGAAATGGTAACCTGGACACTAAAAAGTGAGGAGTTCACTGAGCTTGTACAGCTGATTTGTGGGACATTCCAAGCGTCTAGTGCAGACTGAGAACGCAGTTTCAGTCTGATGAATCGTATCAAGACAAACTCACGCAACCGACTTCAGACCATCCACTTGGATCAGCTGATGAGAATCCGGTCTGCACAAGCAGAGGGCCCTATAAATTTGGACAAGGTCTACAAGCACTGGAAAGGGGACAAGGACAGACAGGAGAGGTTTTAAGGTAGGCTACAATATTAATAAATACATAAATAGACAGTTCATTCAGTTATGTTTTACTCTTTACTCGAATAACAGTTTTAATAATCCTTAAACATTATAGTGCATAAAATATTAATTAGTTGACTAAAGCTTTATACTTTGTTTAAAGGATAGATACTATTTTGGTGTATTAGTCCACACCAGCAGTAATAAGCACAAACGGGTGAGTGCATAAATAAAAAAATGTCTATAATTGCTGAAATTAAACAGGCAGAGATATATATATTGTGACGAGCGTCCCGAGGCTTCATCAGCGTCGCCCTGGAAACAAGCAAGGAGCACCTGGCCATCATCATCACAGGCTGATTGGTCACAGCTGCACCTCATCAGGCGGCGGCTACATAAGCCACGCAAGCCCTGCCATCTAGGAGATTCCTCCATGAGACTGAGCACTAACTCGCCCTCTCATTT
>NW_015623447.1:10904-14659 GCF_001515625.1 Sinocyclocheilus rhinocerous | reverse complement strand
CCCGCACGGACCTGGCTGGCAGGCTGCATTGTGCACCGCGACCTGCCGGTTGGAGCTCCAGAGGTGGAAGTGAAAGTGAATGGAAAGCCGTTCCGGGCCATCCTGGACTCGGGCAGTGCGGTCACTCTGGTCCAGTCGCATATTCTCGCCCCCCGAACGGAGTTCCTCCCCTTCCTCCCCATAACCTGTGTCCACGGGGATACACGACAAGTTCCCGCTCGCAGGGTGACTGCTCCCGGCGCTCCCGGCGCCTGGCCGGTGGAAGTCGGGGTCATGAAGGATCTTCCCGTCCCCGTGCTGATCGGGAGAGACTGGCCAGGGTTTGACCGCCTGCTGGCCATGGCTATGCAGCCTGCCAGCCCAGGAGGGGGCCGCCGAAGCCCGTGCTTCTGGCCTCGGATAGCGGGAGAGAAGGTGAGTCCCCCTCCCAAAATCCTAACGTCTTCTATGATGTGTTCCAACAGGTGATGGGAGGGGGCTCATTTGGGAAGGAACAATGGGAGGACGACAGGCTGAAGCATGGATGGACCCAGGTCCGGGTCATCGAAGGCAAGGAGGTTCAGCCTGGTCCCCACCCTCTCCCGCATTTCGTCGTGCAAAATGGCCTGCTGTACTGTGTCACGCAGAGAAGGGGTGAGGAAAAATTGTTGTTGGTTGTGCCACGCACCAAAACGGAGACCGTACTGGAGCTGGCTCACTCCCATCCCTTGGCAGGGCATCTCGGAGCCGGGAACACCATCCAGCGGATCCGCGACCGCTTCCACTGGCCGGGCTTGGAGGCCGAAGTGAAGCGGTTCTGCCAAGCCTGCCCGACCTGCCAAGTGACGTCACCCAGGACGCCTCCCCCCAGTCCGCTGATACCGCTGCCCATCATCGAGGTGCCCTTCGAGCGCATCGGGATGGACCTTGTGGGGCCGTTGCCTAAGTCTGCCCGGGGACATGAACACATCCTGGTGATAGTCGACTATGCCCCCCGGTACCCTGAGGCAGTGCCCCTCCGAAAAGCCACCGCCAAAGCCATTGCCCAGGAACTCTTCCTGCTCTCCAGCCGAGTCGGCATCCCAACAGAGATCCTGACCGACCAGGGGACCCCCTTTATGTCCCGGCTGATGGCTGACCTCTGCCGGCTGTTGCGGGTGAAGCAGTTGAGGACCACAGTCTACCATCCCCAGACCGACGGACTGGTCGAACGCTTCAACCAAACCCTCAAGCAGATGCTGAGACGGGTGGTCGCGGAGGACAAGCGCGACTGGGACCTGATGCTCCCCTATGTCCTCTTCGGGATCCGCGAAGTTCCGCAGGCCTCAACTGGCTTCATCCCCTTCGAGCTCCTCTTTGGCCGGCAATCCCGCGGCCTCCTGGATGTGGCAAAGGAGGCCTGGGAGCAACAGCCGGCAGCCCATCGCTCTGTGATCGAGCACGTCAGACAGATGAGGGAAAGGATCGACCGGGTCATGCCATTAGTCCGGGAACACTTGACGAAAGCGCAGCTATTGTAATATACCTGCACATACAATTGTCAATTTATATATTGTTATTCCTTATTTACTTGTTCTATTTTTTTATTCTTCTTTTATTATCTGTGTTTTTGTTCTGTCACTCTCATTCTGTTGCACTGCGGAAGCTTCTGTCATGAAAACAAATTCCTCGTATGTGAAAACATACCTGGCAATAAAGCTAATTCTGATTCTGATTAAAATGTGGTTTAATAAAATGTGTTTTGATTAAAAATATTGTACTGTCATAGTTACTGTTAAACAGATGATAGAAGTGACTAAGTCATCTATCAAACTATATCGTCACAGAAGATTTTCTGGAAGTTGCTCACAGTTTTAAAGTTTGCGCTTAGAGAAATATTTATTTGCTCAGTGCCTTAAATTAGAGGGAACATTGCAGACTGCATGTATGAAATCAAGTGAAACATTTTGAAATGTGTCATTTAATTGCATCTAAATGTCTCATGTCGCCAGAATGTTTTTTATTTAATGTTCTATAAAATATAAAACAATACGATATAAAAGTAGTATGAGTGTATATTTTGATTATACTGTGATGTAAATAAAATACAAATAATCAAAAACCCTCACATTCTTTCTTACCTACGGTGACCGGGAGGGGACATGTTCAGTTCACTTAATTTTGTTGTGACCACGACAAAACACAGATGAGCGTACACTGCTTGCGTTCAGTGGATATTCTCCAAAATGGCATTACAGTGATGCGGAGAGACACAGAGGTGACGAATTGTTGTATAAAGTCGCTATTTTTGTTTTTTTCGCGTACAAAAAGTATTCTCACCGCTTCATAACGTTTCGGTTGAACCACTGATGGCACATGGACTATTCTGACGATGTCTTTCATACTTTTCTGGACCTTGACAGTATAATTTACTTGGCAGTCAATCGGACAGTCACAAGCCTCCCGGTTTTCATCCAAAATATCTTAAATTGTGTTCCGAAGACGAACAAAGCTTTTAGGGGTTTGGAACGACATGGGGGTAAGTGATTAATGACAATTTTCATTTTGGGGTGGAG
Organism: Sinocyclocheilus rhinocerous; assembly: GCF_001515625.1. NCBI lineage: Eukaryota > Metazoa > Chordata > Actinopteri > Cypriniformes > Cyprinidae > Sinocyclocheilus > Sinocyclocheilus rhinocerous. The sequence continues at coordinate 12,125 of NW_015623447.1, read as the reverse complement.
TATATGAATACCAGTGAACCAATTAATTATTTATTAGCTATAAACGTTAGTAACCTGTCAAAATTAACTTTAATGTAAAGTGAACACCTATGAACCTATTATTAATGAGTTATGAACATCATTAACCCTCTGGGGACAGGAAGAGCTAAATAAACTTATCACTGCATCTAAACCAACAACATGTTTTTTTAGATCCTGTACCCACTAAATTACTGAAAGAGTTGTTACCTGTAACAGAAGAACCGCTTCTCAATATTATTAACTCATCGTTGTCTTTACGTCATTTCCCAAAACCATTCAAGCTTCCAAAATGCAGCGGCTAGAGTCCTTACCAGGTCAAGAAAATATGATCATATTACCCCAATTTTACAGTCTCTGCACTAGTTACCTATTAAGCTCTGTATCAGTTACAAAATATTATTACTCACCTGTAAGGCCCTTAATGGGTTAGCTCCTGCGTACCTAACTAGTCTTCTACCACGCTACAATCCATCACGCTCACTAAGGCATTTGTTGCATCCATCTCATGAACACTTGACAATAACTGTGGAACACACACTATTTATTCACTCATATTAAATCGGTTCGCAAATCGCACCAAACAATTCATTCACGAATTGGAATGATCCAATTGCTGCTGTTCTCGAGTCGACAACTCACTGAATCAAATGATCCGTTTAGTGCAAGTCTCCAGTGAACTGAACTCACAAGTAAGAATCGGGAGATCTTGTGAGCGCGCGCGATGCTGCTAAAAGTAAGTTACTAATGTCGAATTTTAGGATTAATTATTGTAACTGAAAATCATATTTAGGTCAAAGCGGTCAGTTGTTTGTGAACTAAATCTGCTGTAAAGGGTGATCTGTTTAAGCCCACTGAAATGCTTGAATGCAGACACATTCACATCAGAGTCTCTATATTTTAGGTTAAAAAAAAACATTAAAGTAACACGGATTAAATAAAATAACTCATGCACGTTAATCTTCCCCGCGGCTGTAACGTTTTACTAAAATGCTATGCATTTAGCCCTATGTGACGTCTGTTTTTATATTGTTTGTCAGCACACATAGCGTCTCGGTTACTTGTGTAACCCTCGTTCCCTGAAGGAGGGAACGTAGACGTTACGTCAGTCGTGACTGACGAATTGGGATCTCGCCCGAGAGCCCAATCACCTTGGAGTGTAAACTAAACAAGCCAATGACAGTTGGCGTGCGTGTTTCGCCA
>NW_015623447.1:10493-10842 GCF_001515625.1 Sinocyclocheilus rhinocerous | reverse complement strand
GAACCGGACCCTGCTGCCCATCGGCGAAAGGAGAGGGGGATGGCCGTGTGGAGACTGGGTCTCGTGCACCGCCATCCTCGCCCTCTTGGGACCCGGAGGCAAAGGAAACTGCTCTTTTATTGAGGTTTTGGGTACCACCGGCTAGGTAGCCAGTGGCGGAACAGAAACAAATGGGAACAAAAAGATTCTTCACCCGGCCCTCCTCCGGGGGAAGGAGTGGTGCGGTCACCATCTTCTGAAGAGCAGGATCCAAGAGCTCCGGGTCGCCCGTCTCAGGGACGCTGCCTGCTCTGGCGCTTCACGGGCTTGGCAGGGGCGGAGGCGGGCTGCGCCGGTTTCCTGCGGCCAG
>NW_015623447.1:7777-8046 GCF_001515625.1 Sinocyclocheilus rhinocerous | reverse complement strand
TTACTAATGTCGAATTTTAGGATTAATTATTGTAACTGAAAATCATATTTAGGTCAAAGCTGTCAGTTGTTTGTGAACTAAATCTGCTGATCTATTGAATCTATTGAAGCCCACTGAAATGCTTGAATGCAGACACATCAACATCAGTGTCTCTTTTTAACAAAAACAAAAAAAAACCCCGAAATATTAAAACAACACAGATTAAATAAAATAACTCATGCACGTTCATATTCCCCGCTGCCGTAACGTTAACAGTTTTATTAAAATGC
>NW_015623447.1:7461-7644 GCF_001515625.1 Sinocyclocheilus rhinocerous | reverse complement strand
CTGAGGGAAAAATAAAGGATGTGATGTTCAGAACATGGTAACTACTAATTATCAAAGTGGGAAGTGATGTCCTCTAGGGGCATTTGGCCAGGGGTGTTTTTACACCACAGACAAGGTTTGAGAAGAGAAAAATCATTATGAAAATCTAATTATATTTTCCTTATTATATTCATTATTTCCTTA
>NW_015623447.1:2032-7328 GCF_001515625.1 Sinocyclocheilus rhinocerous | reverse complement strand
GAAGAAAAAAATCATTATGAAAATCTAATGATATTTTCCTTATTATATTCATTATTTCCTTATTGGTTATTTTGGGAAAATCCCAGGTATTTTGAGCAATAAGATTATAAAAACTATATATGCTAATATAAATTTAAATGATAAAAGTAGCCTATATAAAACTGCAAAATAATCTATCGGTACTTTTTACTTGAGTACATAAAAAATCAAGTACTTTTGTACTTTCACTCGAGTAAAATTGAAAACTGAGTACTTTTACTTTTACTGGAGTAATATTTTATTATACGTATCTATACTTTTACTCAAGTACTTGATTTGTGTACTTCGTCCACCACTGTATTTAACAAATAATCTCTTATGCCCCCTTCACCTAACCAAAGGGCCAACTATGAGGGTCTATGGACCCTTTCCCCGAAATGCAACTAACACCTAAAAAGGGCAGAACATGGCAACCAAAGACAAACCATCTGATAACACTAGTTTTACTGCTCAAAGGAATGTGGGCAGAGTACAACTCACAATTAATTTACCCTTAGGAAAGACACACAATGCCCATAAAAATGGACTCTTCTCTAATTAATTCATAGGAAAATCTTTCTGTGAATGAGCACACATTTCCTCAGGACATTGTGTATACCATTACTGTTCTTGTATATTGTCTTTTGAATTGTATACTGTTTTGTGTGTGTGTTATGATAGATCACTAGTTAATATAACCCCACCGATACAATGTTTGGTCTCTTTGAATTTGTCTTCTGATGATCTAAATGTTTATATTATATGTGGGTACATAGGCAATATATTCGTGTTCTAAGAATCTTTAGTAACTTTGCATCAACACCAATCGAGTTCCATAGGCAAATTACCATGCTCTCACACAAAGGGTCATAAAACTCCCCAGTATTTCCAACCTCCCGATTGGAATTTCAGCCTTTCTCATTGGACAAGCCCATCCTGAGAGGCGTGAATCTTCTCAGACCTTAAAAGGCTCACGCACAGTTCCATCCATGTTGTTTTATTCTGCTAAGTCTTCTGATAAAACCTTCTGATTTCGGCCCGTGTGAAGAGTCTGAGCCGGTGCGGGCGTGCCCGGTGGGCTCCAACACATAGCCAGTCAGTCTGTGGTTCTGTTAGATACGGAAAAGATGAGGATGTGAGCTAGAAGTTTTCTGTACCTTAAGTCTGAGCCAGGCCTCGGCCTTGACTTTCCATTCACCAAAGATCCTAGGATCTCAGCTGATGTCTCTCTTAGCTCTTTATCACTTTCCACTGGGAAAAAACTCGCAATCACCATCGAGTCAGAACATCTTTGGAGTTCATCACTCTTCAAACCCGGAAGAACGTGATCGCAAGTCCAAAACCTTGAAACCATCAAGACTTTCATCCGAGACTGCATCCGGACGCTCGTTCAATGACCAAGGAAATGCAAGTATCGTACATTTAACTAAACGAAACAGAGGTTTAGTATAAGCTGTAGACCCCGTTCTAAAACGGGGCTGATGATTTTACTCAGGTGGTTAACTGACTCTTTTCATAGCTTCATTCTCAGTTTTTTCCTGAAGGCTTCATCCATCAAGTCTCATTTGCCCTTTCCCATGTATGAGTGATTGTTTGTTTGTTTGTTTGTTTGTTAGACTAGTTTGTGTTAGTGTTTAGTTAATAAAACTCTTGTGCACAAATTACATGAGTTTCTGATTCTGCCTTGCAAATTAATGTCCCTTTACGATTTTGATCCTCGCTACATGCTCTAATGCATTAATACTGTATGAAAGTATTTTCTGTGGCCACGAAAATATCCTTTCCTAGAGTTGATATGAACTTACACTGAATGTTCGCTGGACGAACAGATTGGTTGATGGCAATTTAATTCTGCTACAGTTACTACTGGCAGCTGATATAAATAATTTTAATCAATCATAATTAACTGCAATTATTTATATACATTTCCCTTTTGAGCTAATTTGCTACAAAGTCCTGGCCCAAGCCTTTAGCATTACATTCCCACAGTCCGAAGAATTACTTCACAACATGGAGGATTCATACAGCCCAGGGCTTTATATTTGTAACCCTCTGAACTATTTCCCCTGTCTGTAGCGCTTCCCACAATGGGGATCGCTTTATGGTGTATTTGGGCTGCATACACCACCGCTGAAAATTTAGAAATGGCGGCGGCCACTGTGCGGTCTCCCGAGGTGGCGGCTGATGCTGCAGATCCTCCCAAGGTAGTGGCGCACGCTGCCGTGTTCCCCGAGGCGATGGCACCCGCTGCAGCTTCTCCAGAGGTGGCGGCCCACGCTGCAGAACCTCCCGAGGACTTTCCCTGTTTCCTGATGGTACGGCTGTAGAACCTCTAGAGGTGGCGGCATCCGCTGCAGAACCTCCAGAGGTGTCAGTGGTATCCACTTACAGACTCTCGTCCTGTTCTGTTCCGGCCAGGGAGGCCGTCTTGGACTCCTCTGCCAGTCCTGTAACGGCTATGGAGGCCGTCTGTGAACTCTCTGCCAGTCCTGTTCCGGCCAAGGAGGCCGTCTGCGAACTCTCGGCCTGTCCTGTTCCGGCCAAGGAGGCAGCCTATGAACTCTCTTCCTGTCCTGTTGCGGCTACGGAGGCTGCTTATAAACTTTTTTCCTACCCTGAACCAGCCGAGGAGGCTATCTCGGAACTCTCGACTTGTTCTAAACCCGTCATGAAGGCCAATTATAGACTTTTGTCCTGTTCCGATCCAGCCGAGGAGGCTGCCTATGAACTCTTAGCCCTGTCTGTCACAGCCAAGGACGCTGTCTGTGAATTTCCTGACTGTTCTGTTGCGGCTGCAAGAGCCATTCTGGAACTCTCAAACCAGCCGGTTGCGACTGTGGCCTTAAATGTACTTTTTCCCTGCCTAGTTACCCTGTCATGGCCATAGGGGCAGTTAACGAACCTTCTGTCTGCCCTGCTAGCCAAGTCAAGAGCCCAGAGGCCACTAATACATTTTCTGTCTGTCTAAATAATGCTAATAATCCTGATTTTGAACTTTCTGTCAGTCCTGTTTTAGTTTGTAAGTCTAATGTTGAGCCATTTGTCTGTCCACTTTCAAGTAATGTGTTTGAAGTTTCTGTCAGTCCCACTGCAATCAATGAACCTGTTATCTGCACCCCAAGTTCAGTCACGACCCCAGAAACCTTAACTAAGCTCCCTGAAGGCTCAAGTAACCTTGTCATAACCCAAAGATCCGCCTTTGACCTCTTAACTCTGTCTGTCATGAGCCCAGAAACTACAAAAACACTCCATGTCTGTCCCATTACCCCTGTCATTTCCCAAGAGACCACTAATGACCACGAATCACCCGCTCTCCACATGGACTCTCACACTACACAGACTGTTCCACATCATCCTGGACTACATTTCCCATGCTCCATTGCACTAATCACAAGCTCACCTGAAACCAGTCACACACAGCTGCTACCAATAACACACACTATATAAATCAGTCTCACACCACCATTCAACGCAGAGTTACACAGACTGTTACACTATACCCTGGACTACATATCCCATCATCCATTGCACTAATTGCACACAGCTGTAACCAATCACACATTCACTATATAACACTCACTCAGATCCCTTTCAAACTGCCGAGTATTGTATGCGCATATCGCTAGTCAGTGATAGCTACGTTACGGAGCCATTTCGTTAGCCATTGTTTATTTCCAAGTCCTAGTCTTAGTCTAGTTTTGCCTTGCCTGTTTTCCGGTCCTTTGACTATTGCTCGTGTTTACAGATTACCCCTTTTGTCAAGCCCTCTGGATTACGTTCGCCGATCGATGACCCACGCTTGTCCTAGGATTACTCCTTGTCTTGCCTGTGTTGTACCTGTTTGCCATTGTTTGACTCATGCCTGTTATGACCACGTCTCTTAAATAAAAGCATGAAGATGGATCTGCACGTCTCTGTCACCTCGTAACATTAATAGTGTTCATCGTCTGCTTGATTACGTCTTTAATTGATTTTTCCTTACATTTCTGCCATATGTACATTAACTGACAGTCACCACTGATAAGCTACCACTAAATATTGTAGAAACTTAATTTTCTGTAAAGCTGCTTTGCAACGATTTTTATGGTGAAAAGCGCTATACAAATAAACTTGAATTGAATTGAATTGAATTGGACAAGCAGGCTGTTGAAGGGGTGAGAAAGGGTGAGATATTGCCTACCTCTCTGGGGAGACATGAAGTGTGTTAGGATGTGATTCTGCATTTATCAGTGAATGCATTACACATTATTTTAAGACTTAATAATGAAGTATAGAAATTAGGGAAACTCCCTAAATACATGAATCTGGACAGTGAATTAAAAGTGGAATTTCAGAAACTGCAGAGCATGTAATAGGATGTATGACATGAAAGAGAAAGACTCCAGTTAAGAAATAATTAAAATCTGCCAGCATACTCTCTGATATTACAGATAATTCTAAACAGTTCAAAAACATTATAAAACTCTTTAGATTACTTATTGTGTATAAAAATATTTATGCAATGTGTTTTTTATATATATTTTTTATATATTTGACATCAGTGCTTCACACTCTATCCAGTAGGAGGTGGAAACGCATCAACAGCTGGTTTGCCAACCACCATAAATAAAACAAGAAATAGTGTGATTATTAATTGCAGAAAATATGAAACAGAGAGAGAGAGGAAATAACAAAAAGTATGGAGAGTATAGGACTACCTGGACGTGGACTAAAGAACATACTGGAATGTAGTGGAAGAGAAAAGGGAAGGAAATATCTGTTCTGCTTCCTGAAAATGGATTTGACATATTGCTTTGTGTACTCCAGAAGAGGGCAGCAGTGTAACATCAAGCAGGCAAGCTGCCGTTAAAATCCTGTGAAGAAGAAGAAGAAGAAGAAGAAGAAGAAGAAGCAGTAACTGTGGAGGAGAACACAGTGCTGCATAGGGATGGGCGATACCTCTTATTTTATTTTTGATCCGATACCGATATTTTCAAGCCCAGTATCGTCGATATCGATACCGATACCTATAAACTAAATTGATCTTTTAAATGATTAAAAGAATATAATCATTAACTATACTCACTTAATATTAGATTTTAAAGCAGTGTTTTTTAAACATTTCACAGGCCTTTTTTGTTTACACTGTCAAAAATCAAATATACTATAATTGTATTTTAGCCCTTTACTGGTGCAGTAACCTCAAAAGTGCAACTATACCCCTAAAAGTGAGCATATTAGTACCATACAAGTATGCATGCTTTAAGGGTAGATAAGTTACAAAGGTGCACCTTTGAGG
>NW_015623447.1:0-1818 GCF_001515625.1 Sinocyclocheilus rhinocerous | reverse complement strand
TATTATTATTATTATTTATTATTATTATTACCATGGTAAATTTGTGGTTACTGCAGTTTTACTACAAATATTGTGGTAAACTGTGGTTACTGTAATAACACCATGGTTAATTTTTGTAAAAGGCTGCAAGGCTGTTGTACTCCTAAAGGTGAAACTTTAGCATATTGTTTTCTGACGGATTTATTAACAGCAATTACAGAACATAACACAATCCATTTGTTGCTTTATATTTGTGTGGAAACCGTCATGCATTTTTCAGAATTAATGTTATATATAGAAACAATGTTATGTAATGTCATGTAATAATGTGGCAATGGTTTCTTAAGATCTACTTATGCTTCTGATGCTTTTGGGAAACGCAGCCCTATTTGAACAAGCACTGTGAGCCATGTGTCAGCAGCGAACGCTGTCTGTGATTGATTGGTTCTGTCTTTCAGCATTTGCATGTGTTCCGATGAGCAGGAGAAATGGTTCTAAGCGGATTCATTTGCAAAGCTTTTATTAAAAGACGTGGTCAGAAACAGGCAAACTGGTATGTAGAAGACAAGGCAAGAGCAGTCCGGTAAACAAGCGAGGGTCAGTCGATGACGAACGTAATCCAACAGGGCGAGACTAGAGAGATACTCCAGGTACAAGGCAATAATCTAAACACGGGAAAACAGGCAAGGCAAAACTATGACAGGACTAGGCTAGACTATGAAACAGGAAATCAATAAAACAGGCTCCGTAAAGTAGCTGTCAACGAAGTGATAAGTGCTAAACTATACTCGGTGTTGAATGGTGGTGCGAGACTGATTTATATAGTGTGTGTTATTGGTAGCAGCTGTGTGCGGGGACTGAGGCAGAGTTGGCAGAGCAGAGCACCAAGGCAGAACCAGCGAAGCAGGAAACCAGGATGGACCAGGCGAAGCAGGGAGCCAGAGTGGGGCCAGCAGAGCAGGTGGAGCTGAGAACAGCCACAGCTGAGCAGACGGGTCCGAAGATCCCCATGGCAGAGCATAAAACCACCAGAGCAGGACAGAAGACCACCAGGCCAGAGCAGACAGAGCAGAAGACCACAACGGAGCAGATGGGACAGAAGCCCACCAGGGCGGAGCAGACGGGGCAGAAGCCCAACAGGGCAGAGCAGGCGAAGCAGAAGCCCACCAGGGCAGAGCAGAAGACCTCCACGGCGGAGCAGACAGAGCAGGAACCCACCAGGGCGGAGCAGACGGGACAGAAGCCCACCAGGGTGGAGCAGACAGAGCAGAAGCCCACCAGAGCGGAGCAAAAGACCTCCACGGCGGAGCAGACTGAGCAGGAACCCACCAGGACGGAGCAGACGGGGCCGGGACCCATGGCAGAGACTGGGGCCTAGGGAAAGCAGAGACAGACAACACAGGCAGTGCATTCATGGTCCCAGGGACCGAGGCAGGGAACACAAGAAGTTCATCAATGTTCTCTATGGCAGTGACAGGGTTAAAGGGACAGACACGGAGTGCATTTATAGTCTCTGGGCTCATGACAGGCAAGTTTAAGGGTTCAAAGGTGGGTTTTTGGGCTGTGATAGACAGGGCAGTAAACTTGGTGTTAGTTTCCTTGAGAGTGACTGGACAGATAGACAGTTCAATATTAGACTCATGGACTGTAACAGGACATACAGAGAATCCAGAATTAGGTACATGTGGGAGTTGTGGACTGGCAGACAGATCAAGACCGGGTGCATTGTTTGAAACTGGACGGGTAAACATTTCAGGAAGTGACATTAAACAGGCACAGTCAGACTCTGTTGAGACAAGACAGACAGACAATACAAGATCAGATTTGACTGTAGAATTT
>NW_015623446.1:830-1002 GCF_001515625.1 Sinocyclocheilus rhinocerous | reverse complement strand
TGCACTTGAGAGAGCCAATTATAATTTCTCAAATGTCACTTGTTTTTCAAATTTAAATTTTAGACAAATACGGTTTTGTTATTGCTCATGAGCTACTTTGAGAAGAGGATTGGAGATCTCTGCATAATCTAGGATCCATGGCCATCAACATTTCCATCTTGTTATCCCCAGT
>NW_015623446.1:0-465 GCF_001515625.1 Sinocyclocheilus rhinocerous | reverse complement strand
TTTTTTTTTTTCTTTTTCCCCAAAGAGTTCAGCATTGTTGTCAATAATTCAGTTATGCATTTTCTCCTAGTTGGTTAATGAAATTGCCCTCACTCTGCCAAATCCAGCTCCATTTTTATCTGATTGGTGAGTCAAGCATTCACTTCTGTCTGTCATAATTACTTTTTCTTTAAGACATAAGGCTGGACTGGTACCTATTGAAAAGCAGATTGAGAATGTTAGTTAAAACACAGATTTCAAAGAACTGCTGTGAGACCAGTGGATAATCAAGATTAATATAGTTAATAAAATAATTAACAAAATATGAAGCAGTCTCTATAGTGAGTGATCATTATATATGCAGCACCTGTGCACGCAATGGGAAGGGATGGAAGTCCTTCTGGTTAGATTATCAGCCTGTTAAAGCTGTTTGGCTGTTTTACTGGGTCGTCAGTCTGTGATGGCACTCAAAGGCCTGATGTTGTG
>NW_015623445.1:0-1190 GCF_001515625.1 Sinocyclocheilus rhinocerous | reverse complement strand
CAATTAAACGTGTACTCGAAAATGGTGAGGAGGAAGCTGGCGTCGACGATGGAGTGTTCCAGGACTGTCTTACTGAATTCTAGGACACATTTTATGCAACAACAACCTGTGGAACAACTTACAAGATACCTTGCATCGAGCCAAGAACCTGTGGAACAACTTACAAGATACCTACTCTGCATCACGCTTACCAAGAAAGAGAGTGGGAAGCTGTTGCGCGGATTTTTGCCATTGGATGGGTGCGCTTTGGTTACTTGCCAATTCAGCTGGCACCTCCTTTTCTAAAAGAAGCACTGTCCCTTCCTTCACCAGAAACCAGTCTAATGGAGGTGTTTTTCAATTACATTAGTCCAACAGAGAAGGATGTTTTAAATGAAGCACTCCAAGACTTCCAAAGTGCTGACATGGATGAAGTCCTCAGTGTACTCACCAGTCACAGCTGCACAGTTCCAAATGAAAACAATCTCCAGAAAATTCTGGAAGAAATTGCACATAAAGAGATGGTGCAACAACCAGCCTACATAATAAAATGCTGGCGACCCATTCTGCGATCTGTTGGGGAAAACATGACAGCAGAAAGTCTGGACAAGATAACTGAAAATCTTCAACCAAAGGCAAGAAATGTGGCAAAATCCCTCAAGTTCCCACAAATGATGTCCCCTTCTGAAACAATTGTATCAAATCATCTCTTGCGGTTTGTTAGGGAGAGAGACCAGAAGGAACTTGGTCTTTTTCTCAGATACTGCACAGGGTCTGATTTATTTCTCTCCAAGACGATTCAGGTAACATTTACAGAAATGAATGAGTTTTCAAGAAGGCCCATTGCCCACACTTGTTCACAACACCTTGAACTGGCAAGTGACTACAGCACCTATGCAGAATTTAGGGTAGAGTTTTGCTCTGTGTTGAACAGTGGAGTGTGGGTAATGGATATGTCATAGACATATGAGTGTTAAAGCTGAAGTGCCTAAACAGCATGAAAAAGATGTCTGTTAAATTATACTGAAAGTATAAATACTGAAAGTAATGTTCTCATGTTTAAATGAAGTTGAAATAACCGTTATTTTAAGAACTGTTGTGAATGGAATAGTATGGTTGTCAATGGGTTTTCAAGTTTTACACTATTTCTAATAGAGTTTTAGCTTATTTGAGGATAGCTCCTGTCAGGTTATGTTTACACTTTTTCATTT
>NW_015623444.1:375407-377919 GCF_001515625.1 Sinocyclocheilus rhinocerous | reverse complement strand
TTTGGTGCATTGCATATTCAAATATTCATACAGCAAAATATACTGAAGGCTATGAAATTTTAGTGAAAATCATCTGGAAATCGCTGGCGGTGGCTGGCAACTTTTTTCAAAAATGCTGGCGGGGAAAGAGTTAAGGTGTTTACATGTCTATTCTGCACTTCAGTAATGCGACTAAAATAGGAATACTCCACATGTCTTAATTTGATTTCTGTTTACTTCGATTATGACTTTAGCCGGATTAAAGTAATCAAAAATCTTTGTTTACATGGCAGATTCTTAATCAGAGTATTGTCATAATTGTATTAAAATCGGAGTATTGTTGTCCATGTAAACGTACTCATTATCTTGCAATTTGTACAAATTAATGCATGTGAATAATAGTCCTAGTCATAACCAGCAAGTCATTGTGAGTTGCAGTAATAGCAATTATACAATTCACATTGTTCAATATTTTAGTGATTTAAGCGCTTTTATATCTTTTAAAAAAAAAAGTAAAGTTTATAAAAGTGCCTTTATATCTTTATATCTAGCAATTTGTAGAAATTAATGAATGTAGTGCAAGAAAGTAAATAATAGTTCCAGTTATAACCAGCAAGGCATTGTGAGGTGCAGTAATAGCAACCATACAATTTGAGGTGCCAGTGTTTTAAAGGAGACATATTATGCCCCTTTTTACAATATGTAATATAAGTCTCTGGTGTCCCCAGAATGTGTCTGTGAAGTTTCAGCTCAAAATCCACAGATCATTTATTATATCATTTTGAAAATGCTTATTTTGAGTGGAAGCAGAAACACGTGTGTATTTATATATACATAATTAATATACACAGCACACACACATATATATTACATAAACAAAAACTTTTATTATGGATGTGATTAATCGCGATTAATTATTTGACATCACTAAAAATAACTGCATTGAAACTTTTTTTTTTTTTTGTACCTGGTGCTTCTCCATTGACTGAACTCTTATTTTGGGTAGCACTGCTGTTGGTCCGCTGGGCCTCGTCTGTTACCACAGCACTGCCATCAGGGTTAGAGTAAAACAAGAGCAAGGGCTGGAAGTGACCTTTGATGCATTTAGTGACCACATCCTTCCATCTGGATCCCACCTTTAAAAAAAAAAAAAGTTCTTTAGCATACAGAGAGCAGTTACCTGAAGTGTTAGATTATTATTAGACGTGAAGGCTTGCATGCTTCGGAGGTAAGAGTACGCAGACTGTACTACAAAAGTCTCTCCAGGCAAACAGATGTAACCTTCCTTTTTAATTACCAGACACAAGAGAATGAAAGAGCGAGCAGTGCTTTCTAATAAAGAAACAATTATCTGATCAGTCAAAAAAGAGCAGGCAAGATTGTAAAGGAGATGAATTAAGACGTGCTTAATCAACAAAACAGCTGTTCTCTTGCATTGCGTACTGGATTGGCTCTCTCTATACTGTAGGTTTGCACACACGCGTCTACTGTAGTGCACATATTGTGTCTGCGAGGGTGATTTATCTTGGCAGTGGAGACATGCAGCACCAGCCCAGTGAGAGCTGAAGTGCTCACGCAAGCACAAGCCGCACACTACTGATAGATAGATCCACTACACTGCATCGCCACTTATTTCACATGTGCTGTCTGCCTATCAAAATCCTTTGATTAGTGGCATTGTAATTTTAGTATAATTGAGATTGTATTATAGTTTTTAATTCACATTTTGAATGATTTTATTTTTATATTTTTGTTTTCATTTTAAATTTTAGTTAAGTTTATGTAATTGTTGTCATTTTTTTTATATGTCTATGTATTAGTATTTGTGACCCTGGACCACAAAAGCAGTCTTAAGTCACTTGGGTATATTTTTAGCAACAGCCAAAAAAACATTGTATGGGTCAAAATTATCGATTTTTCTTTTATGCCAAAAATCATTAGGATATTAAGTAAAGATTATGTTCCATGAAGATATTTTGTAAATTTCCTACCGTAAATATATCAAAACTTCATTTTTGATTAGTAATATGCATTGCTAAGAACTTCATTTGGACAACTTTAAAGGCGATTTTCTCAGTATTTAGATTTTTTTGCACCCTCAGATTCCAGATTTTCAAATAGTTATATCTCGGCCAACTATTGCCCTATCCTAACAAACCATACATCAATGGAAAGATTATTTATTCAGCCTTCAGATGATGTATAAATCTCAATTTCAAAAAATTGACCCTTATGACTGGTTTTGTGCTCCAGGGTCACATATGATCTCACTGAAAGAGTGTTTCAGTTTCATGTTTTGAATTCCATTGTTCTACAGCTCTGTTTGGTTGTTGATTTGTATTTTTTCATGTTTTTAGCAGACTCGATAAGAAGACCAGCAGCAGTGGAGCAGCTCCGTCGTCTTTGATGTGAGTCTGTTTATGTGTGAACTCTGATCTTCAGTCCGAGGAAAGCTGGAGGCTGTAATATTATCTGTGTGTGTGTGTGTGTGAGTGTGTGTGTGTGTGTGTGTGTGTGTGTGTGTGTGAGTGTG
>NW_015623444.1:357630-375115 GCF_001515625.1 Sinocyclocheilus rhinocerous | reverse complement strand
AAAAAAAAAACAGTAACCAAAAATGAGCTCTTTAGCATACAGAGAGCAGTTACCTGAAGTGTTAGATTATTATTAGATGTGAAGGCTTGCACGCTTCAGAGGTAAGAGTACGCAGGCTGCACTGCAAAAGTCTCTCCAGGCAAACAGATGTAACCTTCCTTTTTAATTACCAGACACAAGAGAATGAAAGAGCGAGCAGTGCTTTCTAATAAAGAAACAATTATCTGATCAGTCAAAAAAGAGCAGGCAAGATTGTAAAGGAGATGAATTAAGACGTGCTTAATCAACAAAACAGCTGTTCTCTTGCATTGCGTACTGGACTGGCTCTCTCTATACTGTAGGTTTGCACACACGCGTCTACTGTAGTGCACATATTGTGTCTGCGAGGGTGATTTATCTTGGCGGTGGAGACATGCAGCACCAGCCCAGTGAGAGCTGAAGTGCTCACGCAAGCACAAGCCGCACACTACTGATAGATAGATCCACTACACTGCATCGCCACTTATTTCACATGTGCTGGCTGCCTATCAAAATCCTTTGATTAGTGGCATTGTAATTTTAGTATAATTGAGATTGTATTATAGTTTTTAATTCACATTTTGAATGATTTTATTTTTATATTTTTGTTTTCATTTTAAATTTTAGTTAAGTTTATGTAATTGTTGTCATTTTTTTTATATGTCTATGTATTAGTATTTGTGACCCTGGACCACAAAAGCAGTCTTAAGTCACTTGGGTATATTTTTAGCAACAGCCAAAAAAACATTGTATGGGTCAAAATTATCGATTTTTCTTTTATGCCAAAAATCATTAGGATATTAAGTAAAGATTATGTTCCATGAAGATATTTTGTAAATTTCCTACCGTAAATATATCAAAACTTCATTTTTGATTAGTAATATGCATTGCTAAGAACTTAATTTGGACAACTTTAAAGGCGATTTTCTCAATATTTAGATTTTTTATCTCGGCAATATTGTCCTATCCTAACAAACCATACATCAATGGAAAGCTTATTCATTCAGCTTTCAGATCATGTATAAATCTCAATTTAAAAAAATTGACCCTTATGACTGGTTTTGTGGTCCAGGGTCACATTTGTATTTCAGTTTGTATTTGTATTCATGGTTTCTGCAGGTTTCATGAAGGCAAATTTAAGACTTTAAGACCTTTTTAAGGCCAAGTAAAGAAAATGTAAGGAATACATTTAAGGGAAACGTCAATATGTTCTCTAAACGTAAATTTGGGGGGAATTCCTTGGGATAAATGTAGTTACTTGGGCGAAACCACAATGAGTGAATGACTTAAAAATTCGAAAATACAACTTCCTTCTGATTTAATATGAAATATTAAATGGCTCTGCTCCCAACCACTGGAATACAGAAATAAATTTGGAAATATGGAAATGACTGTATCTTCTGATCACACTGCAAAAAAGTGACATTCTTCCTCAGTATTTTTGTCTTGTTTTCCAGTGCAAATGTCTAAAGATTCTTAATTCATGATGCATTTATTTGAGAAGCAAAATGACAAGTTTTGTGTTCTGTGAAACTGATCAAAATACAGCGAGTTTATGAATAAAAATAACAAATATCCACTAATGTACTTAGGAAATCAACTCAAATCAAAATAAGTTTTCATACCCCCAATTCAATTGATCTGAAAATGACTTCATGTGTTCAATTTGCATTTCAAGTAAATGTATCTTGATTTAAAGATGTTCAGATATTTGTATTGGAAAACAAGACAAAAATACTGAGGAAGATTTTTAGCAATGCCTATAAGACTTAATGCCATTATGAAAACACAACATCATGTTTTTTACAATCTGTTTTTGCTAAAAACTCTAAATGCTAAAAAAAAATTTAAAGTGTTTCAAAATCAAGAGAAAAATATAGTTTGCATTAAGAAAAAGGCTGTAATACAAAGATCTGATGAAGAAACATACTAGAAACCCTTTGTGTTAGTGTGAGAATGGAGGAAGCATTACAAAATAATGTTCTTTTTAGCAGCATCATATGACCCCTTTAAGCTACGTATGCTAGACTGCAGTCTTCTGAGTTAAAATCATTGTGTCAAAGAGTCCTTCAGATTTAGAAGGCAGAAGTAGGTGACGGAACGCAGAAGGATGCATTTGCTCAAGCAATTTTAAATGAAGCAGCTATTGCATAACCAACACTTTCTCCTTCACCCCTGGTTCCTGAATAGCTGGTTTTCTTCGGAAGCCCGAGAAACAATGGATTCCAGGCAGGCGGGAGCGATTTTCCTCTGAAGTCTCCACCATCACAGGGAGAACCAGGGAATGAATTAAGGCCTTTGTACTTGTCCAAGAGGTTTCGGCTGAGACGAATCCAATACTGGAGCGTGGTAACGTGGAAGTGGGCGTAAAGAAGAATGAATGCTATTTAGCATCTGTGACGATCGCTTTGAGTAAAAGAACTGATTCTTCCAATCTAGATTCTTGCGAGGTCACCTAGACTCTTAAAAATAAAAGTTCTTCACTGGCATTCCAAGAAGAACTTTAAAATTCCATGGAACATTCCATTGCATTCCATTCCAAATGTTCTTTATATTGGGAAAAAGGTTCTATAAACTAATAATTTGTTCTTTGCACTAAGAAAAAATTGTTCTTTTAAGAACTGTTTGCTGAAAGGTTCATTTGGGAAGCCAAAATGGTTCTTCCATGGCATCACTGAGAAAACCTTTGGAATATTTATTTTGAAGTGTATAGATGCATTTTATCCATCTGAAATGCATGCAGCTGCACAAACAGAAGGGCTGTCTGGTGGTAAACAGGTCTCAAGCATGGCTTTATACTCCCACACATGAGGCTGGTAATGAAGGCCATCTACACACTCGGAAGTCAGATGACCTTCCACTGCAGTGGCTTTCTGGTCATCAGGCGTGGGCTATTCAGGCACTGATGCAGTTACACAACCTCAGTCTTATGAAGAGGATAAACGTCTGCTTTAGTTCACACATATGGTCCATAGCACCACCATAAACTGGTCTCAATGACACCAGCACCAGATGTGCTACAAAAACAAATAAATAACTGTAAAAGAGCGACTGTTGTGACGTCAGGATCTTTTTATAGCCATTTAATCTGGATGGAGGCTTCCTATTAATTCTATATTTTATATAATAGCCAGGAAAAAGATGTTCTTTATTGGAATTCTCCACAAAGATTCAATCCTCACTGACATATAAACATCTGAGTAACCTACACGTTGATTAGCAGATTCTTGTAAATTTAGATCACCGAATTCCAAAGCCTTAAATATGGACAGTAATCTTACCAACTATCATATTTTTCTCTAATAAGAAAAAAGTACCATGGTAATGTAATGTGTTTTTAGACATGTACCATGGTACGTTTTTGTGGGATTCGATTGGATTCTTTAACGACATTGAAAGGGGTAGTCCACCCAAAAATGAAAATTATTGTGTCTTATTAATGTCACAATATTAATTATTAATTATTAATGTCTCTCCAAACTTCCATGACATAAACTGTCAATAATTTTGTTCACCATTGACTTCCATTGTGTTTTATTTTCCAATGTATTTGTATCTTATTTTTGTATTATAAAATATCACCTTCAATATTACACAGAAGAAAGGATGAATAAATGTAAAAAAAATTATTTTGGGTTGAACTAAAATTAAGTACCATGTAAATACACTGTAAATTTTTTTTATAAGAAAGTCATATCAGTTTTCCTTCTTCAAAAATGTGTTTAATTCTGTGTTATTTTCTTTGCAATGCTTTACTATTACTTTACGTTTTTCAATTTTTGTTTCTTTTTTTCCCCAGTATATAATGTTTTCAAATATGGTTCTATTTAGTGTTACAGTATATTCTAGAGGTCGACTGATGTATCGGTTTTGCCGATTAATCGGCACCGATAGTTGATTGCTGGAACTATCGGTTATCGGCAAAAATCCATGCCGATAGTTTTCCGGGTTGCATCCGTTGCTGGAGCGGCTGAGAAGGGTCTGCTGTCATTATACGGTGCGAGAGCGGCCTCTAGTGGTTGAAATCACTGACAGCACGTGCTATTTGTTTAGACACATGATACTGCACAATGAACAGAGCGGGAAACTTCAGACGCGGATTTATATGCAGCCGACAAAAAATCCTGCCGCGCCACAGAGCGCCATTCACATAGTTTTCCATTAAATTACATTATATTTGTCCCGAATCATTGTTAATGTACATAATGAATTGTGTATTGTGCATTTTCAGTGAAACGTTTGTCTTTCTGTGGCTCTAATAAAGTCTGTATGCTTCATTTATAGAGCTATAATATAGATTGCGCGTTCTCTTTCCGTTTGCTCCGTTTTTTAAACACCAAACCTCAAACTCATCTATGCCTCATTGTTCATTCTTGAAGTAAACTTGTGTCCGTTTGGTGATTAAATAAACTGTTTTAGACCGCTGCTCGAGTTGAACGCGACGCGTCCGGAGTGTGTGTGTGATAAAGTGCAAAAGAGAGTCCATTTGTAACATTAAGATTAATGAAAGCCGTGTAAGTATTGTTCCTTGTTAGAGTGTGTTAATTTCAACATTTACTATTACTATTATTACTACTACTACTACTACTAGTATGGTTCAGTACTGTTTTTTTAATAAAGCACTATTTTAGTTTTTGTTCAGTATCCATTTTAAAAACTATCGGTTAATTAATCGGTATCGGCCAGTGTGGTCCAACATAGCTATCGGTATCGGCAAAATCCACTATCGGTTGACCTCTAGTATATTCCATGGTTTGCCAACCACAATATTTTTAGTAAGGAAATTTCAAGACTATTTAGTCCTTAGCACATTCACATTTATACCAAACAGACCTCTGAAAGTAAGTATAATCAAATCATGTGACCAATCAGGAAGCACTTTCAACCTTTGTTTTTTGTTCGCATCTTTTTTTCTTCATAGATGTTCTACAAAGCACTGTTTCATGATCCGCTGCTGTACTGTAGTGCTTTTGTAGTTTGGCTCTTTAGGACGCGACCAGGTGCCTTGCTGAAATTAAGCAGGTGGAGCGGAGTGTATTTACTAGACGTCAATCTTACCCCTGAGAGGTTGAGGTGTGGTCCGAGAGATCGGATGACGTCTTCAGTGAGGTCTGACTGTTCTGAGTCCCACACAAATCCGATGGTCACGATTTCTGGAGAGTTCATCAGCACGCGCCGGATCTTGATTCTCTGCCCACATTTACTCTGTTGAGGCGATGGAGATAAAACATAACGGTTTGTTATTATGTTCTTTAACACCATGCCAGCGTTTTTTCCATTTCCATGTTGAAAACCATATCTGAGTTATTAAATTTTGAATATTTATGAAGTTATTTAAGACAAAAAAAAAAAAAACTGATTTTAGAAGATATTTTCTTTTAAAAATACTTCAAATCAGTAGTTGAAATAATTTTGGATGATTCTGATTATCATTGAGATACTACTATAGTTTAAATTAATATTTTGAATTAGTCTATATTTTTATATTTACCATTTTCATTTCAAATGTAGTTAAAGTTTAGAAATTTTGTTGTGTTTTTCTTTTTTTTTTTTAAGTGAGCAAAAAATAATGGCTATCATACATTTTAACCATGATTTACAGAAGACACCCACTAAAATGTCAATGTAACAATAGTTCATATAGCAAAAAAATTTGCCAGGCATATATAGAACTACAATCAGATGATATTAAAAGACTCTATAGAAGGATCACAGTGCAGCCCCTAAAATGCTAATTAACTGTAATTTTACATTTTTGTCACTATCCTTAAAACCACTAGGTCTTACCCATCTGTCAACAAGAAGTTATTAATCATTTAAAATATAATAACATTTATTTAAAATTCACTTTTTCTTTTATATATTTTAATAAGTACAGGTCAGAATGTTGTTTCATTTTTACATAAATATATCTGTTCTGCTGAATGATGAAGGGACATTGTTTCACCCATTTTGTTTTCAAAAATTATTTGAAACATTAAAAACAGACATTTTAACTTGCATTTAATATGCTTTTTTATGTATATAAAATCACTTTTTTAAATTTCATTTGATGCAGACCCCAAAACGGGACGTCTCGTCTTTGACCCACTTATAATTTTATGTCTACATCGTTTTCATTAATTATTATTTTAACTTTTTTGTTCTAGTTAGTATATGAAGTTAAACTAATTGAAATGAAGTTAAATTAGAAATGTTGCCCTGCATCTAGCTTAAATAAAATAAGTATTTGTGTATTTTATTTCAAGTAACAGCATGCTTTTATGGTTTTAGCTTCAGTAAACTATAATAACCCTGTTGTGACCAAACATTTTACTACTCCAGAGAGACACATGAATGTTGTGCTGCTTCTGGCAGTGACTATATAGTAGGATGCAACTTCCTACTTTGCCTGTTTAAAAATGCAGAATGTGTTGATATGTGAGAGGAACGTTCCGGTCTCAGGTTTCATCTCGCTCATCTTGTCACATGAAGGTGTTACACTAGCAGAATATCAGATAAGAAGAGTGTGTGCGTTCGTCCTTGAGTGTGCTTGATGACAACACATGACAGAAACAGCTATCATACTAGATGCATGACGGTGTCCTCTCAGGGCTGAAAGTGCTAGTAAATTCCACATTATTAATCAACATGAGCAGCCACCTACCGGACAGTTACGCAGATCTCCAACTGTGCTGGCAGCTTGAAGCAACTCCCCAAACCTTTCATCTCTCCTCTCCAAGACTTGCTGGCTGGAGCGCAGAGAAAGAGGAAGAAAGAGAAACAGAGATAAAAAGCCGTTTTTAATAAGCAAAGCACAGGTATTTTTATCTTTTCAGGTCAATATACCAACATAAACATTTAGGGCTGGGTGATGAAACAATATCATATTGAGTCACGTTAAAATTTAGTTCGACTTTTTTCCTTGAAATTTATAAATCTAACAGTAGAAATAAATGTGACTACAACCAGTCAGTGCTTGTTGCTAATATGCAAAGTCTGTGAACCAATGGCACAGTTTCATCTGATACACAAACTCAAACACATATGATGCCTGCGGTGTTTTTAGCATCTGCATCTCAATATATGAGGACAGGAACTTCATCTCCAGAGCTGCTCTGAGAGTCACTTCAGCAGCTTCACATAGTTTCATCTGAGAAAAACTACTGTCAAAAAAACTGAAGGTAAAACTAAAAGACCTTCATGACAACATGTCAAAATAAAAGTCAGGTTCAACTTGAAGAAATTATGACATAAATATGTTACTATTGTATACTGAAATATAATTCCCAAGTTATACTAATACTAAAACTAATAATAATAATAGTAGTAATTTTTATTAATTTTACAGTTATATAATGCAGTCATGCAGCAACTTATTTGAAAAATGATATATCGCCCAGCCCTATAAACACATCTTGAGTGTCTGGCATGATGGTGCTAGCTTACCAGAGGGCTGTGGTGGACACATAGTGCACAAGCTCAGTGAAGGGTAGCGGGTCGGACGACGCGCCACAGCTCCTACACACAGACTGCAGGGGAAAACACACACACACACACACTAATGTGTCATGAGTGATGAAGTCATGACTGCTATATTATGTAATGCCTTAACTACACTACTGTATGTGATGTAAGAGATGTCTCAACACACATACATTGTGTACAACTTAAGGGTGTAACCAATATAAAAATTCCTTTTAGAGACAAAACAAATAATTATTTCTTGTGTCTAAACAACAAATCTCAAATTGCTTTTTATGATTGTATCTCATTTGTACCAGTTTTGCCTTGGTTTATGTATTATGCAAGATAAATATTTGCTGGACATGTACGATGGTACTCCGACCAACCAAATAAATACTATAGTACATAAATATGGTAGATTGTACCAATATTGTATATCAGTTTGGCGTCAATAAGATTATTTAAGTCTCAAATGCTCACCAAGGCTGCATTTATTTGATCAAATATACAGTAAAAAAAAAATATACAGTAGTTAAAAAAAAAAATTTGCAGAGCTAGAGCAAGCCGAGCATTTGTGGTTAAAAAGTGAATAAATATATATATTTTTTTTTTCAGAAAATGACTGATCGTTTCGCTATATAAGACCCTTATTGCTCGGCTGGGATCGTGTAGAGTCCTTTGAAGCTGCATTGAAACTGCATTTTGGAAGTTCAAATCGCTGGCCACCATTGAAGTCCACTATATGGAGAAAAATCCTGGAATGTTTTCCTCAAAAAACTTCATTTCTTTGCGACTGAAGAAAGCAAGACATGAACATCTTGGATGACATGGGGGTGAGTAAATTATCAGGAAATTTGTATTCTGCAAGTGAACTTATACTTAAATATTATAAATGTCTTTACTGTCACTTTTGATCAATTCAATTCATCCTTGCGTCATAAAGTATTAATTTCACAAAGAAAAAAAAAAAAGTTACCAACCCAAACTTTTCAAGGTTAGTGTATATAATGCATTTACACTACATAGTGTATATCATGTTATTACCATCTAATACCATATTTTATCAGGGTTTTGCTCTCAACTCTCAGAGGAAGCAGCGAGAGGGAATGTAAATGTCTCTGTAGTATTCCCTGTGAGTTTTCCCGACTGATTGAAAACCGCCGTCACAGGACAGCGATCAATTACTCGCATGAGTGCACGTGTAGTATTAAAAAGCTACAATACCTGTTCATAAAGTGCCATAGCAAACTTCTGATGAGTGATACAGGACTTGGACGTGCAGGCATCAGTCTCAGCATCGGGCGCGATGTGCAGGTGAATCCTTTCTAAAATGTTCTCCTATGAAAAATACAAAAGCCTGGCATTTGTATGTGTCATAAGGCATTTTCCACAATTATTTCATGACGTACTCCAAAAGACAAGACTAATAATAACATAAATATATAAATTAGTGCTTGTCTTTCGGTAAAAAAAAAAAAAGTTTACTAATTAATGACACATTTTCTTTAATCATGATTAATCACACCTAACCAAAAAATGTGTAACCATAATTATATTCTAACACTGAATCTCCAAATTAATACAGAAACATAAAAATATATAAAATACATAATATATAAAAATGTGTTATATACAGTGGGTACGGAAAGTATTCAGACTCCCTTAAATTTTTTTAATAAATCTGCAAAGATGTCAACAATTCTGTTTCTTTCTGTCAATATGGGGTGCTGTGTGTACATTAATGAGGAAAAAAAATTAACTTAAATGATTTTAGCAAATGGCTGCAATATAACAAAGAGTGAAAAATTTAAGGGGGTCTGAATACTTTCCGTACCCACTGTATATATATAAAGTGACACTGAATCTCCAATATCTCCAAAATTATTTTGATATAGTTTTATATTATTCGTAATCATAAATATATTCTCACACTGAATCTCCAAATTAATACAGAAACAACATAAAAATATATATAATATATAATATGTAAAAATACATTATATATAAAATATATATTAAAATATTAAACTATATAAAAAAATCCCCCCAAAATTCTCACATTGAATCTCCAAATTAACACAGAAAAAAACAAAGATGGTATATTTTTAAGATTTATTTTTTAACAGCATCTTTTTAGTAAGAACTATGAATACTGTGTAACAACATAACAGTACAATTTGTGCAATCATTTCTAACATTTAACAAAAAGGGAAAATAAATTTGATATGGGGAAAAAGGATGCTGCATTAATTAATTTGTTAAAGCATTAATAGCAGAAATTACATACACACACACACACACACACACACACACACACACAATATATAAATAAACAAAACTTTGTTAACCATTTAATTAATTGTGCTAGAGATTCATAGACATGAAAACAACTATTTTTTGTTTTACATTATCTAACCACATTGGATTTGTTTGTGCTGGTACAATGATACCTTGGCATTAAGTGAATGCACTCTAAGCTTTAGTAATTTTCTCCAAGCCTATTATCTGCTTAAATACACCCTTTCAAACCTGAGAACCGTGGGCACATTCAGTAACACCAACAGCGCTGAGACAATTTGCCATTTTGAAAAGAGGCAAGATTAATTTGATGTTTCTACAGTACAGATTAGCTTATTTTAAACAGCCCTAGCTCAGGGCATCTTGTACAAACAGACAAAAGCATAGGCTGCATCTATCCCAGCGCTGATAAAGAACCTGCATTGACTGAGAGTAGTGTGAACGCATCTGTGCACTCCAGGCTTGCATTGATAGAGATCCTTCATTGATTGTGTTGTTTAAGGGAGCACTGTAAATGGACTTTTACTGAGGTAATGACAGACTCTCCACAGTCCTGCTGTGCTAAACAGAAAATGATTACAGGTCCCAGTGCGAAGCAGGTTTACTGCAATTAGGTAGCCCTAAGAGAAATCCTGCATATACCGAAGGGGTGAACATGCTTACTTCAGCTTCCAAGGCAAGGGTGTGTGATCTGTGCTGTGCATAATGCACATAATGGCAACTGAGCTTAATTTGGAAATCAGTTTTCCATATTATTTCTCTATAAAAGACATCAATAAAAAATTACCACATTAAATTAAGATGGGATATTATCCATGTATGCTTAAGTGACAAATCGTCTAAAATTTGGAGAGGTCACATTGCCAACCAGCAGACTGCAAAATCAAAAAGACTGATAAAATTAATAAGATGTTTATACTGTTTAATTTTCTATTTACATTATATTGCAAGCATTACGGTGCTCTATCAAATGTCTGATATGTTGCATTGATTGTAATGCACTTTTTATTTGTTCACTGTGTTTCCTAAAGAGTGTGATATATATATATATATTTAAACATAAAAACATTTTGTAGCTATATTACCCACCTGAATAACTAAAAATAAAAGAAATAATAACAAATTATATATAAAATTTTACACACACACATTTTTATAATCTAAAATACACAAAAATACAAAAAAGACACTTACGAAGCACTCAGCAGCATCATCCATGAAGCCTAACTGAAAGCGCTGCTCATCCTTAAAGGTTTCGGCTAGGGCATTACGCAGGTTATCTGAGGGTAACGCTCGCTCTCGGCTGTGCTGGAACTGACAGAATATTCCCTGCAAAACGAACATGAAGTGCTTTCAAACTTTTGACTTTAAAACACCCTTTTAAAGGAAGTATTAAATACTGCGTCATGATGTGTTTGGCCATGAGAATACCTTCAAAGCGCAAAAGATGCAGGAGTCGCCCAAGCAGTAGTGGTTTGGAAGCTGACGAAGACTCCGTCTGAAGATATCGAGATGCCAAAGAACCTGCATGGAATAATAGGAAACTCATGCTTATAATTAACTCACCTCAGTAAACTCTAAACAATCTGTAAATAAATCATGTGGATTGTTTGTTTCACTTAATTAAGCAGGTTGCGGCACACATTCAATGACTTATTACTGCTAATCAGCAAAACAGGGTGCAAGTTAGTCTGGCAATACTCTACACGTTTTATTCAGTAAATATATGTTTTGAAATTGTTTTTGTATCAATATATCAATACAAATGAGAGGTGGACCAGTATTGGTTGTTTTACATTTTTTCACATTTATTTAATTATATCACAAGCTTTTGAAGTTTAACAATCACATTAGGTCATAATTCCTGTCCCATCCCAAAATTTAAGACCACTTACAACGATAATTAAGAATTCTGTTATGCTTGATTATATTTCTTTTATATACTTATAACCTTAAATAAAAAAATAAAAAACTAAAAATAATTTCTAAATAAATAAAACAAAAATGTAAGACTTTTTAAGGACCTGCGGGGCACTGTATTTATATACTTTTGCAGTATTTATTTATATTTAGAATTTAATTTTTATATTTTCAGCATTTACTTCAATATTTGATAAGGTTTTAGCAATTTTTTGTGCTTTTGTCTTTTTTTTTTTCATTTTTATACGGTTTTAAATTATTTTATATCGGTTTTAGTAAATTAGTACTTTAAATGTAAATGAGAAATATGTCCTTGGCAACTAACTGAAATAACATCAATTTAAGTTAATATAATGTTTTTTGCTTTACTCTTTTTTTAAATATTTCATTTTTCAGCTTTATTTCAATTAACGAAAATTTTAAGTTAAGAATAAAAACACCAATGCCGTCTAATATTTTACTAAAATAAGGCTCTTACCAAATTTACACAGCAAAGGTGGCACAAAAGCGCTTCTGAATTGCCATTTAGTCTTTGCACAGTCTGTTTAATGCTGCTCAGAGGTGCCATAAATGCATTTTACGCAGCAATTACACCTTTATACATTTAGGCGTCTTTACACAGCTGATTTAAGGCTGCTGTGTGCCTGCTTAAAATTTAGCATAAGGATGCAATGCCACATTAAAGCTAGACTAAATATTGCCTTCTCAGATCCACCTCAGCCCCTTACTATCAAAACATACAGTTGTAAATGCAGTGCAAATGCATTTATGCCACCTCTGAGCAGCATTAAACAGTCTGTATAAAGACACCTAAATGCCACTTCAGAAGCAATTCTGTGCCACCTTTGCGGTGTAAATTTGGCATAGGTGTCTTACACAGACTGTTTAATGCTGCTCAGAGATGGCATAAATGCATTTACACAGCAATTGCAGCTTTATACAGTACTTTGATACTAAGGGGCTGAGGTAAGTAGGAGCATTCATAATTTAGTCTGGCTTTTATGCGGCACTGCATATTTACACAGAATTTTGAGCAGGCACAGAGCAGCCTTAACTCAGATGCCTGTTGAAGACAGCATCATTTTCTACCTACTGTTTGTAACAGCCTTCCTGTTAGAAATGTGCTGCAAAATCCTGTCCATGTAGTGAGGTCCTCTAAATAACACATCTTTACACAGCCGAGTTAAGGCTGCTCTGAGCCTGCTCAAAATTCTGTGTAAATATATAATGCCGCACAAAAGCCAGACTAAATTAAACTTGCTTCGAGCCACCTCAGCCTCTAGTATCAAAGCATACAGTTGTATTTGTATCTGTGTAAATGCATTTATGCCACCTTAAACAGGCTGTGTAAAGACACTTAAATGCCACTTCAGAAGCAGCTCTGTGCCACCTCTGCAATGTAAATTTGGCGATAGTGTGCTTCTCCTCTAATGTATCTTCTCCTACGACTTTATTCTGGTTTTGCATGACGACTTCAAAGTGCCAATCTTAAAGTCAACATTATCTCCAAAGGCCATGCATTATGTCTTAGCCTCTTCTTATTGGCCGTCATTGTGTTCTTAAAACTCTGAGAAATATGACTCATTGTCCTTGCTTGGTGGAAGAGCTCAAAGGAGATTAGGCTGTGACAGCATGGGGGGTGAGAGCTGTTCATCTGCGTGTGTGTGTTTGGAGTTTGGACGGCCAGTGTAAGGTTACTCTTCACTCAGTGTCTTTCCCTTAGGCCCCAGACAACTTAGTCTGAGCATGACCTCACTCCGTGGTGATGAGTACAAGAACAAGATAACAGAGAGACAGGCAGAGATACACTCAATCATAGCGTCCACAATCCCATCCAAGAGGGAAAACTGACTTCCAGTAACTAGCGGCCTGGGAGCAAGACAAAAATTTGGGGGTTGACGGGTGGAGTTGGCATGCCGTAAATACGCTCTCAGTAGGCACTGAGGAGGAGATGACAGTTTGCTGTGAAGGTCAGACTGCAAATGTGAGTCATAAGAAAGTTAAGTATGTTTAGGGGGGTGGTGTGATATTTTTGTTATTGTGGTAAGTCCAATCTGGTAAGACTTTTATATGTAGGTGTGATGGTAACCATATTTAGTTCATTCAGATTGGAAGACTTTAGCCTTTAAAGGTTAATAAAGCCATTTTAAAAGTCATTATGTTCATATCTGCCCTTAAATTAATAAACTATGGTAAAATGATTACCATATCCAAGTTGCTCAAAGTATCACTTGTAAAAACATTAACATATTACTAAATGAAAAAGGGTAGGCTACTAGATATAAAAGAAAATTAAAACCTGTATTGAATTATAAGTTACAATAAAGACATTTTATAATGTTATACAAGATATCCATTTCAAATAAATGCAGTTCTTTTTAACTGTTTATTCATCAAATAATTCTGAAAAAAATCACGGTTTCTACAAAAATATGAAACAGCACAGCTGTTTTCAACATTGATAGTAATATTAAATGTTTCTTGGGCAGCAAATCAGCATATTAGAAGGATTATGTGACTCTGAAGACTGGAGTAATGATGCTGAAAATTCAGCTTTGCATCACAGGAATAAATTACATTTTAAAACATATTAATATAGAAAACATTTATTTAAAATTGTAATAATAATTCACAATATTATTGTTTTTACTGTATTTTAATCAAATAAATGCACCCTTTTTGAGCATAAGACACATCTTTCAAAAACACTAAAAAGTCGTACAGACACCAAAGTTTTGAACGGTTGTGCGTGTTTGTATACGTATATCCACAATTTGATACATTTTGACAAAAACATTAAATAAATCAAAATTGAATTAATTTAAATAGGAAAATAAAAAATTATTAAGTATATACAATATGCATATGCATATATGCATTTCATTTATTCTGTGTAAACTGTTAAAAATATAGGCATGTAAAACAAACCTGCTCATGTAACTGTTTTCTTAGCTTTGGGTTAAACACGTACCTGCACTGCACTGTTGAGGAAGCAGCTGTTCTGTCCCGGCTCATTTAGTAGTCCCTTGGTAGGGGCCAAGGACAGCATAGATCCCGGCTGGTAAGACCTGCCAAGATTGCCTCCTGGTCTCCTGAAGAACTTGGCCCATGCCATTGGATTTGGGGTATCTGCCGTCCTGCGGATGAACAGGTATTTGTTGAGGTTTGAGTTCATTTCAAGTAATCAAAGATGGAAAAGGGTTGTTATGACAGATTAACTTGAAGATTTGAATGTCTGTTTCCTAGCAACGATTGAGTAAAAGCCTTTATTTCTGCTGCTAACCTGTATGTAAGAGGTTTCTTGGTGCGTATGTCCTAGACAGGACGGTTTGATCATTCCCTGAATTGGGTTGGGGAATTAGGCGGGTTGTTGGTGGCTAGTGTGGCCATCAGGCCTCGAGTGACTCGCAGCATAGTTACGAAGGTGTCAGCTGGAATCAGTCAACCTTTAAAGGGTCGTCCATGTTTCAGACGCTGCTCTTGGAGGACATCAGCCTTAGGATGAGTAGGATTCACTCTGTGGAGAGAAGCAAAGCAATGCATGAATTCTTGAATAGCATTTTAACATGCCCGCCTGAATTTTAACATTTCTGCATATTGAGACACTGACAACAGCACAGAACTCCATGTGATTATGAACACTTCCGTACAAATCACCAACGAGAGGAGTGGCTAAACATTCAAAACTGTGCAAAAGTCAGTAGGTCAGCTCATCCAACTGGTAATGCTGCGCTGAATAATGCTGTTATTGTTTAACTTTTTTTACGACTTTGCACCAACCTGTTTCTATGCAAGCAAACAAGCAAGCTGATGTTATCCAACAGGGACAGACTGACAAATGCACAGACTGAAAATATGCAAATGCAGCTACTTTGTTGCTTACACTTGAAAATCGGTATGATGTGTATCAAATATGGCCTAGCAATGCAAAGCAATGGCCTTGATACCTTAAATGTTAGGATGAGTCAATCTCGACCCGATAATGCTGCACTAAAGCATAGCTGTTAAGTCAGGTCATTTTCAAATATATAGTATATTCTGTCTGTAAATTGTAAATATTTCAAAGCAGCTTTACAGTAATAAACAGGAAAATATCAATGTAAATATAGCAAAAATAACCAATTCTAAAAATATTTAAATTTTCGCTGCAAGGTAGTTCCACACAAGACAAAAGTTTCCTTATTCAGCTCTATTTAGTTTTCAATGCAGCTCAATAACTGTTAGTGTTGCAAAGTTAATTAATTATTAAACAAATTAGATTCAGATATAAAGCAGCTTCATAGAAGACAATACGAATGCCATAATTCAGTTCAATTGAGTTGTTGTTGATTCAATTCAGTTCGATTACAGTGTCAGTTGTAATTCAATTCAGCTCAATAACGGCAAAGTTCACCAATTATAAAACAAAACAGGATTTAGCTAGAAGAAAATCTCCACAGAAGACAACATTGTCATTGTTTAGCTTTAACTGTACATAAGACAGTAGCAGCTCAATTCAGTTCAAGTTTTGCTCTCCTCCTATAAGTGTCAGTACAGTCAAATCAATAATATTGCTGAATACTTTTAAAAACTACACTGTTGTATAAACGACATCCTCCTTATTTTGTTTTGTCGTGCATCTTCATTGCAGGCAATGAGATCTATGACACCTGGATAAAGCTACCTGTTAGCAATCCCATTCATGTCTTAACAGACAGAGCAAAATCCATGTGGATTCTGGAAAGTCCCAGGTAGCATTTTTTTTGACAATGCGCCAGCACTAGAAATGGCTGACTCCCTTGGGCAGTGTACTTATTACTGAACTAGGGAGCATTCTGAAACACACCCATGGATCTGAAAGCATGCTATCCACCCTAACTGATGCATTAGAGGAGTTTTACTCAGAACTACTCACACAAAAATAAATTAAATCTCAATAATTTCACATTTTTGGTTGATGACAACTTTTTTTCTGCTTAGCGACTGAATGCAAAGTATATTCTTCATCATATAGTACGGTGTCCGAGAAGTGCAAAAACAAATCACAATTCTGAAAACAAAATAACAAATTACAAACGCAAATGCAAGTCTAAAAAACAAAATAACAATTCAGAAAACATTATAACAAGTCAGAAAACACAACGACAAATCAGACAAACCGGAAGAGGTAGGTATAGTTTGAGACAGCGCCATTGGTTTGGGATTACTCACAGCTGACTGGACGAGACATCTGTCAATCAACGTATACAGGGAAGAACCAGCCGAAGAACAGCAGAGTCGTGGTAGAAAGTTCGGAGATGGTATTAAAGTAGCTCAGTTTAAATGTATTGTATGAATTGCCCTTACTAGAGAATAAAAAATACGGAGTGTCTATTTACATTTAGTTAAAAGTGCCTGTAAATTATCAGCTCCAGTGGCGCAGATGGATAAATGTGTGTTGTTGGCTTCTTGACGCGATCGACCCGGGTTTGATCCCACCTTTTTTCCGAACTTTTTTTTCCTCCCTTTTCAAATCTCGTATTAGCAATGGATTCTATTTACACTAAGTGAAAAAAGCAGTATTTTTAGCAATATGCTATTTACACTAAGTGCAAAGACCTATTTACACCATGTTAAAATAGCAGGATTTCTACTATCAAGTATACTACTTGTTGCAAATAGTGGCAATTATCTGCACTTCAGTATTGTAGTACATTATAAAACAGTATGCAATAATAACGTATTGAGTGTAAATTATAATTTTAATTATTAAATGGATGCCACCTTACTGGTAACAATAAAGCCCTCCCTACACCTACCCTAAACCTACCCGATACTTTATTTT
>NW_015623444.1:328993-357046 GCF_001515625.1 Sinocyclocheilus rhinocerous | reverse complement strand
TACGGTGGCCGAGAAGTGTCACAATTCTCACAATTCTGAAAACAAAATAACAAATTACAAACGCAAATGCAAGTCTAAAAAACAAAATGAAAACATTAGAAGAGGTAGGTATAGTTTGAGACAGCGCCATTGGTTTGGGATTACTCACCGCTGACTGGACGAGACATCTGTCAATCAACGTATACAGGAAGAACCAGCCGAAGAACAGCAGAGTTGTGGTAGAAAGTTCGGAGATGGTATTAAAGTAGCTCCGTTTAAATGTATTGTATGAATTGCCCTTACTATGGAATAAAAAATACGGGGTGTCTATTTACATTTAGTTAAAAGTGGCTGTAAATCATCAGCTCCAGTGGCGCAGATAGATAAGCGCGTGTCGTTGGCTTTTTGACGCGATCGACCCGGGTTTGATCCTGTCTTTTGCCGAACTTTTTTTTCCTCCATTTTCAAATCTTGTATTAGCAATGGATTCTATTTACACTATGTTAAAATAGCAGGATTTCTACTATCAAGTATACTACTTGTTGCAAATAGTGGCAATTATCTGCACTTCAGTATTGTAGTACATTATAAAACAGTATGCAATAATAACGAATCCATTGCTAATACGAGATTTGAAAAGGGAGGAAAAAAAAGTTCGGCAAAAGGCGGGATCGAACCCGGGTCGATCGCGTCAAAAAGCCAATGACACGCGCTTATCCATCTGCGCCACTGGTTGATGATTTACAGCCACTTTTAACTCAATGTAAATAGACACCCCGTATTTTTTATTCTATAGTAAGGGCAATTC
Source organism: Sinocyclocheilus rhinocerous (assembly GCF_001515625.1). Classification (NCBI taxonomy): domain Eukaryota; kingdom Metazoa; phylum Chordata; class Actinopteri; order Cypriniformes; family Cyprinidae; genus Sinocyclocheilus; species Sinocyclocheilus rhinocerous. The sequence continues at coordinate 356,259 of NW_015623444.1, read as the reverse complement.
ATACAATACATTTAAACTGAGCTACTTTAATACCATCTCCGAACTTTCTACCACGACTCTGCTGTTCTTCGGCTGGTTCTTCCCTGTATACGTTGATTGACAGATGTCTCGTCCAGTCAGCGGTGAGTAATCCAAACCAATGGCGCTGTCTCAAACTATATCTACCTCTTCCGGTTTGTCTGATTTGTCTTTGTGTTTTCTGACTTGTTATTTTGTTTTCGAATTTGTCATTTTCTGACTTGTTATAATGTTTTCTGAATTGTTGTTGTGCTTTCTGAATTGTTATTTTGTTTTTTAGACTTGCATTTGCGTTTGTAATTTGTTATTTTGTTTTCAGAATTGTGATTTGTTTTGCACTTCTCGGTCACCGTAATATAGCCTAATAGTTACAGTTGCATTACTTAAATCTCACAACTCTTTACCGGTTTATCGTTTCTAGTAGGCCTGTATCACTCAAGCAGTGTCAATTAAATTAAATTTTTTTTTGCAAGGATTTCTATGAGATCAGGCTGAAATAATGCATTCCTCTGATTCCAATATTAAAAACAGAACAGGACATTAGGTTTCCAAAAATGTTCCACACACAGTTTGGTTCTTGGCTTGGAGATTGTGGTGTGGAGGTCTGGAGAAGATTAAGGGTGGAACTGTATGATTTGGTGAAAACAGAGCCAAAAATAAGCACATGTGGGAGGTTGTTTGTTACTTTTGGTTCTAATTTCAGTTTCTGATTATCCGGTTATAGTTTTCTCAAGACCCTTTCAAAATAAAGGTTCCAAAAAGTGTTTTCCACAGCGATGCCATAAAACACTTTGGCCATTTTTGGTTCTCCAAAGAAACTTTCAGAAAACGGCTCTTAAATGAACCCTTTTTTCTAAAACATTTTAATCTAAAGAACCTTTTTCCACTATAAACAACCTTTTGTGCAATTGAAAGGTTCATAGGATGTTAAGGTTCTTCATGGAACCAAAGATACCAATAAAAAAAAAATACTTTTTTTACCCTCTGGTGTGTCTTGCGTGGTGGTCAAAAATGGCAGAATTTTCTTTTTGAATAAAATTAATGTACTATGATTTAGTTCAATTTTTTTTATATTTTGTATTTTTTGGTGGATTGTATGGTACTAAATTCTATTTATGCAATAGTTATGGTCCATTTATTACCATTGACCATAATTACCACTTATTACCACAGACTTCAGTTCAGTCTCTTTTTTAAGGAGACACTTTAGCAGGCAGATTATTGCTGGAAGTTTGAAAAAAGTTGTAGAAGCTTAAGTTTATTATTATCAAAAATACACAAAAATATTATTTAAAATTTTATATGAAATGTATATTCTCCATGTTTTACTCTACAACTAGGGATGGAACGATTACCGGTTTCACGATAAATCACGATAAAATGCCCTGACGGTTAGTATTATCGTTTAAAATTTAATTATCATCAAAACCGTATTTGATTATCGCGATTTTGAAAACTCGCGGTAAATCCTGTCCAGCCAGCATCAGTCTGGCCAGAAGCAGCATGCAATGTTTTTTTTTTTTTTTGCACGAGAGGAAATGGCGGAAGGCAGTGATGTTTTCAGTGTATCAGTTCTTTTTGAACATTTTCATCTAATTTTAACAAAACCGTGATAATATTGATAATCGTGATAACGTTGGTCACTATAATCGTGATATAAAATTTTCATACCGTTACATCCCTATCTACAACTGTGACAAAATCGAAGCCATAAACGTAAACAAGTTGTGTTCCAAATTTGAAGTTGTTATCTCAAAAAATGAGCTTTCATCGGCGCTGATAGCCTTGTGGGCAGCGCGCCGACATAAAGCGCCGTTGCGCTATGGGTGTCCCGAGTTCGAATCCCGACTCAAGGACCTTTCCCGATCCCACTCCCTATCTCTCTCCCACTTCCTGTCAGTTCTGATCTGAATAACAAGGCAAAAATGCCAAAAAAAAAGAGCTTTCAGTAAGATTTTGTTTGTGTGCAGTACCAAAGATTTCCACTAGATGAAATTGGTTTCCCATTCATTTCCAATGATAATTTCCATCATTTTTCCAGTACCATTTAACGTTTTTGAACCATTATTTATCTATTTATTTTCTCTTTTTTGTGTGTGTGCGTGTTCACATAGCAAGTGCCAAAAACAAGTTCTGCACCATTCCGATGAAGTAAAAAATCGAAAAAACCAAAACGTAAAATGTTTCGGTCAAAAACTACCAAAGAGCACCAAAGGGCTAAGAGTGAATAAAAGCTACGTATTTGTCTCCAGCTCGTGTCACTCACTTAGAAAAGGCAGACATGCAACTGGAGGTTTCCTAAAATTAGAAAAGCGTCATCAAATGAAAAAGTGTTCAAACTTGAGAAAGCATAATGTCAGAATGATGTAGGTTAATTTTTGTACTGACTGAACTCTATCAGTGCACTGACAGCAATGGAAACCTGTTAAACAGCATTTCATCCACACTGGTATTCAAACCATTCAGAGGTTTTGAGGTGACCAATAGAGCATAGTTTGACCACTGATCTATTAACAGTATTTCTGGTTATATTTAACAAAAAAGCATGTAAACAAGGCAAAAACTGCTACTTTGAGGCTACGGGGTGCCTTTCTCATTTGCAATGTGCTCACAGTCTGCCATAGCAACAGCATTCCAGTGTGATCACTTATGCCACAGTGTTGCTAAAGAGCTCTTGTCTTCAGGATTAGGCTCCGTGTTCGGCCCCGGAGACACACCTCCACAAAAACATCTCACACACGTTCCAGTTTGGGCCAACCACAACTAGTTTGGTAGAACATGATGTTCAGGCGTTTTTTTTCCTTTTCTTTTTTTCTCTGAAAAGTCTATTAATCAGTCTGTTGTCCTATTTCGAAGACACTTATGAAATATAAACAAAAAGCAGCTGGTTCAATCTCATAAACTTCTCAACCTGTCTTGGTCATATTTCAAAATGAAGACTTTACTTTATGACCGCTACAATTTTTTTGCATTGTGGCATTATTTTAATGATAATTAAGCATATAATGTGAAAAAAAAAAATCACTCATGACAGTACTGCATTAAAAAGGCTACTGTCACACTATCATAATGGCTACTGGATAAGGATGATTTTTTTTTAAAGGATTAGGAGGATTTTTATTTGCTCTTGAGGTCTTTGAAATTAATAGATTGAGATAAAAAAAAAAAAAAAAAATGAAAGAAAGAAATGAAAAGAGAAGAAAGAAAAACTAGACAAAAAAATACACAATTGTAAACTTCCCTAATATTTCCATGTGTTAATGGAAATATTAGGGAAGTTTACAATTAGAGATGCACCGATCGATCGGCCAGGGATCAGAATCGGCCGATTTTCCTCATGATTGGCCTGGATCGGTGATCGGCCGGTCAGTCTCACTTCTTTCTGATTTCGAGCCGATCCGTTTTGTTACCAGCGGCACAGGCAATAACATCAGCCAGCATTCTCGCTCTCTTCTCTCCGACGACCCCTTCTCTCTCACACACGTCTCATTCACTCCGGTTAAATAGTGCTTGTATTGCGCATTATTTTAGTCATTCCCACAGGTTTTGCGCTTATACCAAAAGCACACGCACCACCACTGATCAATATTAGTGGAGCGCATAAACCGCGCTCAGTCTCAAACAGCTTGTGAGCCACAAATACCAAAATGAGTGGCTAACTGCGCTAAAACGTTCAAACACATAAAAAAATTGTCAAAATGCCCGTTTTGGCGAGTATCCAGTTAAACAGTTTTGCAAGTCAGTTTTGGAATGTTAAATAGTTGAGAAAGAGAACGCATGTTGCATGTTGTGTAACAGTATATTGGGTCCGTGGATAAACTCTTAAAGGAACCGCAGTCCAATATTCCTGCTGCTGTCTGTCATGTTAAAGGAGTCATATGATGCAGCTAAAAAGAACAGTATTTGGTGTAATGAAATGTGTTTATGCGGTTTAAGGTTCAAAAAGAAGAGCTGATCAGACAGTGAGGGAGCTCAGTGTAATTTATGGACTCAAAACACTGGATGTGTTATTTTACATTTGATTACTTTAATTTCTGTAGTATTTCTTAACTGAATAAAAACTTACTTAACCTGAAAAACTTAGTTTCATAGCTCTCTTTATTCTATTGCATTTATTTGTGCTGTTGTTTGCCATTTTTTTATTTGTTCTTATTTTATTACTGACTTTTTACTTGTGTTTTTTTATTAAAATAAAACTTTGCGTTGAAGAAAAGTAGATTTTTGTTTGTATATGCTGTCAATTATAGTTCTTAGAAAGAAAATCGGAATCGGTAGATCACACTAACAAAAAATCGGAAATCGGAATCGGCCAAGAAAATTGCAATCGGTGCATTTCTATTTACAATTGTGTGTGTTGCTTTTTTTTTTTGGTAGCCTATAGATTTTATTGTAAATTTAAGAAGTGCAGATTTGAATTAAAGTCAGACAGGATTATTTTTAATAATGCATTTCAGTAAGAAAGATGCTTTTCACATTATAGCAATGGTAATTTGGTAGGAAAATGTCATGCCTCTCAAGACAATATATCAAATACTAAACTAACAAATATACTATTTTCTCTTTTGATTTTAGAGTGCCATATGGTCTTTTTTCATGAGATGCATCCATGATAATGTTTAGAAGGGGAGGTAAATGTAAATACCAGTTAAAAAGTAAAAGTTAATAAATCATAAATCAGATTATGAATTGTAATAAAACTACGCACTAAGAAAAAAAAATCTATAAAAAAAAAGTTTTACAAGAAATTACAACATTTCTTTTCACCCTAAAACAATACAATACAACGTGTAATTCAAAATACAGGCAAAACTCCTGTGAAAAATATTAACACAATACATTGTGTCCTATTTTCACAGACTGTTTTTCTAGAGCGTGGGAACTAAAAACCTCCCTACTTCCATCACTCAGACATTCTTCTTTGAATTATGCACACATTACACACAACAGAAAAACGGGATTTTGTTTTAGCCCAAGATCTAACTGCAATTTAGGCTACTTTTTAGGAAGCAGGATTATTTCGGGGAAGTATTATTGAAAAAAGCCACTGGATAACGTCACTGGGGGTCTCTGAAAGATGTCACCCACTCTCCAACATCCCATTTCTTTGTTAGAGGTCTGTTTTTAACTCTCCACAAAAAGTCGCAACTACTTCTGTTTGGACGTCTCAGATTTCAGTTCTCAGCTCTAGAGAAAATGGAGACATCAGCCCCACATTTACCTCCGCAGTCGTCTGCGGTCTTATCATCACTCGCAGTAACAGAAAGCAGCGTGCCACAGAGCGAATCATAGCTCCCACAATCAGGTGATGATGTAGCTGGAGAGCGGAAAACGCTGACATTATGGGTGATGCTTTTTCTCCTGAGCTCATGAGCCACAGTCATGGTCATTCATCCCAGCGTGACACAAACTTGGCCAGCAAGAGCGAGGGTGAGGTAGCGCAGAAAAAAAAAAAAAGAGGCGAATGACAAAAATACAGTACCTGCCATTAGAAAGCTACAGCATCCACACTGCCTACTGTACATGGCCACTGCATTATAAAGAGTGAGCTAAATCTGTGCAAGATCAGATCTAGCTGATGATCACTTGATGCTAAGCCAAGCCTCACTATTTGAACACTTTGATACATACCTCATCCTGCTACGTTTGTGCAACAGACACGAGCAAAACCTCCAACTGTATGGTTTATTAAGAAGAGTTGTGCAAAATGATCAGGCCTATCATTTTTGATACAGCAGATGGAACAAATATGTCTTTGTGAAAAATAAGTGCACTTAACTAGTGTACTTCAAATGATAAAAGTATTAAAAAAAAACTGTACTTGAAGATAATATAGTAATGAAATAAAGTACACTTAAGTGTACTTAAAGTATACTTTCATGACTATGTTGGACTAAAAAGTAGAGTCAAGTTGACAGTTTCACTATAAAGTACTTTAAGAAAAATTAAAATTGGGGGGGGGGGGTTTACATGACAGTTTTCAATAAAAAAGCGTTTTTTTTTTGGCTGTTCTTTTACATGACAATGAGGTTTTGGGGGCCTGAAAGCGCAAACTCTAGTGTGTTATTTGAGCTTACAGTACATTTTAAATGTATTAAATTGCAACATCATTACATATGGAGATGTACTTAAGTCCTACTTAAGTGGGTCAAAAACACATTGCTATTAACATGACTTTAAGCATCTGAAAACATCGCATTCTTAGAGCATATTATTTCTTTAAAAAGTACTTATTTTAAAATATATTTAAGTGTACTTCTTTTTCACAAGGATGGAATCAGAGCACAAGAAGGCATATCTAGGCACCAGAACTTCATAGCTACAATGTAATGATGACAGTCTGGTTTCAGTCATGCTATGTGACTCTTCCATTCCTTACCTAATGTAAGTGAGGGTATCCCCCACCCTTTCTACAAAAAGTTGAAACGAACTGCACATTACATCATTTCCTGTGCTCTCATTACGCCTTTGACCAGCTTCCTAATTTACAATGACTCACTGAAACTGTGACATTTTTGGTGCAAAATCCTGAAAACAAAACATGCAACGGATTTAAAGGGACAGTTCACCCAAAAATTTAATTCTGTCTTATAAAACGGAGAGTTGCGGTCCTTGATTCTGATTGGCTGAGCCTCGTTCGAAGCTGTCAGGCTTGGAACGACGTGAGGGTGAGTAAATTAAAACAATAAGCCCCGTGAAGCTGTGGTTTACAGTGAATTTATAACAGCTAAGGGGCGTTATAAAACCCCCTTAGCTGTTATAAATTCACTGTAAACCACAGCTTCACGGGGCTTATTGTTTTAATTTACTCACCCTCACGTCGTTCCAAACCTGCATGAGTTTATTTCTAGTTTTAGTTTGGTTTGACTTCTACTGTATGGAGGAGAAAAATATCTTATTGCATGTTCCACAGAAGTTTTAAAAGAACATGTAAATGATGACAATTTATATTTTGGGGGGAACTCTCTCTTTAAGTGTGTTGCCAGTTTTGTTTTCAAGACCAAATGGATTGATCAAGACTTTTCTTTGTATATAATCTCCCACACAACATCCTACTCGCATTAAACTGATTTACTGGTAACTGAATATTCAAGACATGAAATAAAAATAATAAATAGCTCCTTCTCGTTATATATTAGTTTTATATTATCTGCCTATTAATTACCTACTGCTGCTCTAAGATGATAATTTCGCTGAATATGGAGCTCGAGGTGCTGTAATGTGCAAAATTCAAAGCTATGATGAACTGTCTAATCACAAATGGTTTAATATCTCTTCTATGCTAATATAAAGATCCCTCCGCAGATCGACGGAGAGGGGATTCACAGAGTAATGAAGTGCCTGCAGGTGTAAATCACTCAAAAGATCATTTTGTTTCGTAACGTGTAACAGAAAATTTACACTGATAAAATATTAAAGCAAGAAAATGGATTTCTGCCACACTGCCGTCTACAAAGTTCAAAAGTTTAATGAGCACTTCTGCTTTTTTATTTATCGACTCGTTCTTCAACTCCGACTCAAATTTTCCACGTAACATAACTCATGATGATTTGCCTCGAAAAAGAGATGTGGCCAAATTGCATCACATTCTGGTTACATACAGTACTTATTTGAGGCAACAAAACAACAACACTATTTACGGACGATCTCCTTTCCTTAAGAAAAGAGGATATGTATGACAAATTAAAGTAGATGTTGCGAAACAGATGCGAAACAAAATGTCTGAGTCACAGTACACTGACAGATTATGCAAATGTACAACAACAGAAATCTAGTCAACAGACTCCAAAAACAACAATGTAACGATGCATTTGATTCAATGTTGCAATGCATGATGAAAATATCTAAACAAGGTAGGAGTCTGAAAATAATTTGTATGAGAAACAGCTGCAGAAAATGACAGATGGATAGTTATGCAATGAAACAAACAATGATTTTTACATCTATAAATGATAATCCAGGCCTGAAAAAAACAGGAGTCTTGTTTTGCAACCAGATGCATTCGGGAAAGACTGTGATCATGTCACACTGAAAATGACCAAATGACGAATACGGACGGCCAAAAAAATACATCACTCTTTTCTGACAGCAAACCCACAACAATTACTACACAAAAAGTAGAGTTTTCCCTGGTGGGCCGCACTGCCGAGGCGAAACCCGACACGCTCCTGAAACCCTGAAACAACACAGAGGGAGCGGCAGAATTCCCGAAGGAACGGAGAAGGCTGTTTTGGCTTCAAGCAACAATGCTGCGGCCGTTTCCTGTGTGGGCTTCCTGTTGGTCATGCGTTGCGTTCAGCACTTTGAGTCCAGAGACACCGTTCAGGTCACGGCAATTAAACACATAATACATTAATACTTAGGTGACAAAACAACTCCTGAACAAACAAAAACAGATTTATCGAGACATCAACTTTTATCAGTGACTGAAGTACAATATCCTCTCTGAAATGTACTCTACTTCCTAAACGCTTCCTCGCTTTCTTTACGGCTTGCCAATAAATGTCAAATTCACAATGCGGCCACTATCTCGCTTTCCTTTCATTTTCTACCTGAAAAAAATGCTTTCCTCCGACAGGGTTTAAAACATTTATTTCAGCGTCAGTGGCTTCATGCATTATTAGTGCGGTGCTTAGTCAGACACTTCCAGATAGTCAGAGGAGGATTCCTTGTAAACAATAACAAATGAAGCAGCTGGCTGCTGTGCTGAGAAGAGGACTATTTTGATTCGGTGAGATCAGCAAAAGCTTCTACTGCTTTGGGACGATTTACCCATAAGCACCTGTCAGTTACTTTAGGAGTAGCATCGTGACAAGCATAAAAAAAATAAAAAAAAACAAGTATGAAGAGAAGAGAAACTCTCATAATAATGAAAGAATGGCTTGCTCGCCAATGGATCTTCTGCAGTGAATGGGTGCCATCAGAATGAGAGTCCAAACAGCTGATAAAAACATCCCAATAATCCACAACCAATCCAGTCCATCAATTACAGTATATTCCTGTGAAGTGAAAAGCTGCGTGTTTGTAAGAAACAAATCCATCATTAAGGTGTTTTGTTGATTCTGGCTAAAATATGAGTCGTCTATCCATAATATTGCTTTCTCTTCTGAAAAAGTCATCTCGTCTGAATCAGGAGAGAAATATGCACAAATAAAGCACTGTTTACAAGCCAAAACAGATCTAAACAAATATGTGGGTGGATTTTGATGTGAGAGGACAACAGCAGGTGGACTTTCTCACTGTAGTGAGTGTTATTATGGATTACAGTCTTGTATTTTAGCTGAAAGCAACAATTTGTTAAAGTTGTAAAATGCCTTGATGGATTAGTTTCTTACAAACTTGCAGTTTTTCACTTCATAAGACATTAATTGATGGACTGGATTGGTGTGGATTACTGTGATGTTTTTATCAGCTGTTTGGACTCTCATTCTGACGGCACCCATTCACTGCAGAGGATCCATTGGTGAGCAAGTGATGCAATGCTACATTTCTCCAAATCTGTTTGATTAAAAAAAAAAAAAAAACAACATCTAAAAACTACATCTTGGATAGCCTAAAGGTTACATTTTCAGCTAATTTTAATTTTGGGGTCAACAATTCCTTTAAGGTAAGACTTGTATGTGTCAGAAAAGACAATCCAAACACAGCCTCAACTGTTATGTTCACTTGGCAATGTTGTCCTTTCATGTATGATTCATAAATGTGACATCATTAAGCTCACACAAACAGTCCTATCTTTCTGTCTGAAACACACGCGCACAAACATGCACACGCCTATGCAAAAACTATGAGCGCATTGCACTGCGGTAGTTACAGGACGTATTCAAACCCAGTCATCCTAGTTTCCACAAACTCAATCTGCATAACTGGCCTTTCCACGAAACTCCTCCCTGAACAATTCCATTCATTTCCACCAGGAAACACCTTGGCAGGGTACAGCTGTTAACTGATCTGAAGTCAGTGTTTTCTACAGATCTGCGGGCGGTTAGGAAACTGAACTGATCCCAGATGAGAAGTGCCACAGTGGAAGACGCAGCCGGTTCTGCCGCATGCCGTCTCGATTTCACTGGTGTGGGGAGAAACGTAGGCAACAGCAGATCAAATACAAGCATGCTGAAAACTAAATGACTGTTGCCCAATCTCACAATACTCAAGTCTCACATTCTTTGGTCACTACAAATATCTATAATTTGTTTACTGGGACTAAGGAGTCACCACACCATGGCATATCCTGAGGAATCAGAGGGAAAGCAAATGTGTGCGTCAATTTTCTTGTCTAACTAAATGAGCAAAAAAAAAAAAAGTTGACATAACTAGCCTCGTGCATAAGTGCCAAACTTCTGCAATCGCATGGTGTTCAAATGAAATGCACGGGCAGCAAACTTTAATGAGAAGAGTGCTTTGGCAGGTGTGTGGAGCCAATTTAATCAGCTGTAATGTTTGTTGCAAAGAAACGAATAACATTTGCATCGCCAGATGCAATACCTCTGCTACAACTTCTCTACCTCTAAAAAAAAAAAACTTCTGTTGGCTCCAAAGGGGGAAGAAAAACTGCAAAACTACAATTCCTCAAAACGTGATGATAATTTATCCGTTTTCATTAAGCTATTTTTACTCCCCAAAGACATAGCAATAATATTAAAAAATTAATTTAATTCAAAGACAATGTTGAACTAATCTTTAATTTTCATTTACACTGCGAGAACTCATTTTTAATCAGTATGTGTGTATTTCTTTGCAGTAAATACCCTAGGAAGCTTTTAAAAAATCTTTTTAAATGAAGATTTTTTTGTCTTGATTTTCAGCAAGAAACTCACAATGCTTAAAAAGAACAATTTGTAAACGGGTAAAAAAAAAAATTGAGATAAATCCTCTATACAAGTGCATTATCTTGGGATTTTTCCCTGGTTTTAATCATGTTTGGATATTTTCAGTGGAAAAAAAATTAAGAAAATATTTTTTGCAGTTTAAGCCAGTGTAGGTGTATCACATAATTATTGTCTCAAATATATATATTTATATTCATCACTTTAGTTTAAGTGCATTATCTTGGGATTTTTCCCTGGTTTTAATCATGTTTGGATATTTTCAGTGGAAAAAAAATTAAGAAAATATTTTTTGCAGTTTAAGCCAGTGTAGGTGTATCACATAATTATTGTCTCAAATATATATATATTTATATTCATCACTTTAGTTGTAATGTTTGACAGTGTCTTTCATTTGAATTACTTAGGCACGAAGCACAAATACTGCTCTCAGTAAGAGAAGTTTCTCACTGGTGTAAATATGTTAAATATGAGAATACAGCTAATTAAGTTGAATAAATTTACCTTTTTATTATTTTATCTAATATTGTATAGCATTAATCACGCATCAAAGCGGATTCAGACCCAAGTAGTGACATCAAGTGGTGCATAAACTGAACTTTACTAATGAAAATATAAATATTAGCTACCATACACACACCTACGTCACAACATTACACTCTAGACTAGCTTTCAAAAGTAACACTTAAAAAACAAAACACACAATTTTGGGATTTTTCGCGTAAAGGCTCTAAACGTTAACAGTGAGTTGCAATGCCAGTTTAGTTGTGAAATGTTGAGGCGCGTTGCGTTCACCTGGTTCAGGTGCGTTTCCGCCGCATGCGCACTGACGAATGAAAACATGGCGAAGAAAAGTTTGACCAAAACAAAATGTACAAGAGACACATTTACTCACCACGTGAACAATAAACGACTGATATCCCCTTATTCCTTTCAGTGTCCAGTGGAACAGTTTGTAGAGTAGGCTATCAAAGAAAAATCCCTACTTGACTCCTGATGAATTTTGGCGTCAAACTGCTGGACAGAAAAGCGGAAGCGACAGACGACTCACCAAAACACACCGGTAAAGATGTGCACTACAAACACAACACCATAGGCACCTTCGCTCTTATGACTCAATGTTGTTTTCACTCTTTCTTTAGTTAGTTAAAATCCTGTAATGTGAAGTGGACGGTCCCCGCAGTAGTCCGGTGTACAGTACTGGCATGACTTGACTGAGTGAGTGAGTGACTGCAGACACCTGAATTTCCAGCTTGTTACGGTGCTGAGGTGAAACTCCTCCTCTCCTCTACAATACAATACAGTAGCTATGTACTGCAGTCTATCTGTCCCAGTGCAGCACGTCGGAGGGAGGAGTTTCTCCTGCTTTCTCACACTTTCCTCTGCTGAGCAGCGACTCGTTTCGGTGGCTGTGTTTCAAACTTCACGGGGAGAATCGTGACTGTAGAATTTTAGGGCATATCTCCGCGTCTTCAGCTGAAATAGTAGACATGAGAAGTCGCAGTTACGACGTTCGGTGCGTTCAAGTCACTTTGGTCAGAACAAGATGGCGATTTAACTTTAATACATAATGACTGCAGACACCTGAATTTCCAGCTTGTTACGGTGCTGAGGTGAAACTCCTCCTCTCCTCTACAATACAATACAGTAGCTATGTACTGCAGTCTATCTGTCCCAGTGCAGCACGTCGGAGGGAGGAGTTTCTCCTGCTTTCTCACACTTTCCTCTGCTGAGCAGCGACTCGTTTCGGTGGCTGTGTTTCAAACTTCACGGGGAGAATCGTGACTGTAGAATTTTAGGGCATATCTCCGCGTCTTCAGCTGAAATAGTAGACATGAGAAGTCGCAGTTACGACGTTCGGTGCGTTCAAGTCACTTTGGTCAGAACAAGATGGCGATTTAACTTTAATACATAAAATTCAACGATTTTTTAAAACTCTGCATCTACAAAATGATGACTAAAGAATGTGCATCATTGTGTTTTTGCTTTTTTCTGTCAATTTATGAAGGTGATGTCAACTGAATCATTAGCCTATGTGACCCTGGACCACAAAACCAGTCATAAGGGTCTTTTTATTTTTAATTGGGATGTGTACATCATCTGAAAGCTGATTAATAAATAAGCTTTCCATTGATGTATGGTTTGTTAGGATAGGACAATATTTGGCCGAGATATAACTATTTGAATATCTGGAATCTGAGGGTGCAAATAAATCAAAATATTGAGAAAATCGCCTTTAAAGTTGTCCAAATGAAGTGCTTAGCAATGCGTATTACTGATCAAAAATTAAGTTTTGATATATTTATAGTAGGAAATTTACAAAATATCTTTGTGGAACATGATCTTTACTTAATATCCTAATGATTTTTGGCATAAAAGAAAAATCGGTAATTTTGACCCATACAATGTTTTGTTGGCTATCGCTACAAATATAGCCTACCTGTGCTACTTAAGACTGGTTTTGTGCTCCAGGGTCACATATGAAGAGTTCAGATGCTAAAGCCTCTTAAGTGCTGTCTAAAATTTTCATCAAAAAAGAGCATTTTTATCAGGCTCCTATGTTTAGGTTCAGTAATTTTACTCTAATGGCAATGTATAGGTCATTTTCTATGCAATTAAAGTGAAATAACAACATAAATATAGGCGCCTGATAAAAATGCTCATTTTAGAAGAAAATTTCAGATGGCATTTAGAGGCTTTTGCATCTGAACTCTTCATATATTCTACGGTAATTATAGCCTACAATAATATAATATTTTGTATTTGTAACTTATATAGCTAGTTTTATTGTGCATTACAAAAAAATATTTATTTGTATTCATTTGAAGTGCTTAACACTGCCAACACACATTTCAGTTCAAACAACTTGTAAAAGTGCATGTAGCATCCTATGACCCCTTCCACAACAAACGTTTTAGTCATACAGGACCTTCCTCAGTGATCACAAACTTCTGAACCATTTCATTTTTATATACAAATCCTCACAACACAAATGTATTCAATCAATTATACAGTAGACCAGTTACTCAATTGACAGTTGAAAAAAAAAATATTACAATACTTTACCGCTGATTACAGAACCGGCTTTACTGATAAGATGCGCGTTAAATATCGCATGCGATTTATCGTGCAGCCCTACTTAAGACACATGTGAAAACTAACTCTAAACTGACATTTAAAAAGTAAAAAAGAGAACACACTGTGCCCCCAGAATTCAGTCCAACCTTTCAATTAAAATTCAAAAATATAATGATATCGAGATTTTCGTTTGGCGAACAGAATTCACAAAATAAATAGGAATCATTGGAATTTTGACTCAAATTTTATAGATCTGTTGAAAACTTGCCCTTTTGATTTAGACTAACTGGACTATTGCATATTGCTGCTGTTTTACATTATTAAAACATGCATCAGGCAGTATTCAGTATACACTGAGCAGTATGCAGTAGCCTATAATAATTTCTATTGTAAACATAGCCAAAGGGTTTCCCTCATATAGTTTGATCAGTGCATATGTATTGTCAGCTTTGGACCTTTAACGGCTTTGTATTATTTATTTACACTGTTTTATCTGGTGATGAAAGCAGTAGTCTGGTGCGATGTGATGTAAGACTGCTGTTATCTGGACACCATCTGTCCAATCCTGTTACATAAATCGATGAGGGAAAAATATTTAACTGTTTTTGAACCATTTAGTCCATTACAATGTGCAATGCTGCTTCTCGTCTGAGTCATATTTAATCATCGCTGTCCCAATATCTCTTTATTAGGAGGTACAGTGCGCATGTATTCAGTGCTTGACCACTGTGCTGCGCTCGAATGGGCCGATGGAATAGAGTGCAAAAGGAAATCAGCCACATGATTTGAGTGCTCTTAGAGAGGTCACAGTGTATCTGACGGGACACTCCTTTCCCAAGGAAGTACTTGGAAAGCCCATTTAAGAGACAATGCATTTTCCTTCTGTAAGTCTTTTCCCTTAGGAACATATAATGTTTCCTTCTCTGTTATTCAAGGTCTTGAAATGACTTGCAGTCAGTGTGGTGCAAAGTCCTTTATTAGGGTAAATGTGAGGGTGTTATAAACGTATCAGCGAATAAAACTGGCTTAAAACGCGTGGATTCAAAGAATAGCAGTTTCCCCACTTTGCAGGACCAAGTGTAGAATGATAATAAGGACATAGAGAAGATTATAGACGATCATTAGTCGGTAAATGGAGCGTACATTTTCAATTTTACAGCAGGAGTTTGAGCCATGGCTTATGAGCATTAATTGTGTTAGTTTCATTACTCAGTTCTCATGTTAGAATTATGGCTTGATTATATTTCACGTTTGCATTAACTGTGTAGATCATTTGGGCCGTTGCATTAAAACTGGGTGAGATCCTAAAGGCAGCAGGTCATTAAATAATTGGGCTGGTGGATGTGTGCCATGCTGCTATTGATGTGTGCTGAGGCAAAATCAGTTCATACTAGTTCAAACATAAAGCTTTGATTTGTTTATGACCTTGGTTTAGTACAACTGCTCTAATGTTTGTATGCTGGCTGATATTATTGCCCCAAAACTTCTGTAGTTGGTCACTCTTATTATGCTTTAAAGTTGACATGAAACAACAATGTTCTCACATATGGACGGACCCCTTGGCATCATTTTTTAATGCGTCAAAACCATACAATATTTGAGGAACAAAGTGAAGCTTAAGGATTTAATCGGTTGAAATTATCCCGCTCTGTTAACAGTCACATCTCATTTAAAACATAAATCCAAACTTTAGCATGACAAAACTGGTCACGAGCCAATCACATTTCACAAACAGACCTGACATAATGCTTCTTCAGGCGGTAATTTTTGAATATGTTTGTGACTGAATAAGAATAAGCATTGCAGCTGGAGATGGTGATTGCTTTTGATTCTGTTTCTCACATAAATCAGCGTTTGGTCTCAAGAATACTTGGGATATTTGTAATGTTTTAATAAATTGTGACTTTAGTTGTATCTGCCTGTTATATCCTTATATTGCGTTATATTGAGAAATGCTTAGGTTTAGGGGTAGGGGTCAGGTTAGGTGCTCAGAAATGTGTAAATAGTGAAAAGTAAATCAAATCATTGTGGCTGTTTAAATTGAAAACCATAATCCAACATATAGGTATGTCATAAATAGTGATGCCAAGGGGTCCATATGTGACAAATTGGAAATGAAAATGTGTTGGAAATGTTAAGAAATGGAAAAGGAGGACAGGACTCGATTTGATCCATCTGTGATTGTGAAAAAGGGAAGTTGTTTTCAAAAGCGGGCATGTTTTTATATTTTAATGAAAAATCACAAAAACAAACCTTTTTTTTTTCCTTGCAGTAAAGAGCACTAATGATTTGTTCACCAGGAATGCATACCGTATCAAGAAAGTTAACAGGGTTCATTAGATTTTTATGTTTCTTATATAATTTATATTAAAATTCTCTAAAAAATGGTTTGATTTGAATAATCTTCACTGCATGTCTTGATATAATATATTCCCGTTTTAGTGCTCTTTTAATAAATTATTTCTGATGCGATTGCTAGAAAATACTCAAGTCCGTGATTTAAAAAAATCAAAAAGGTAATTGTGACTTTTAATATCACAATTCAGACTTTTTTCCAGAAATGCGGAGAAAAATCACTGAATTGCGAGATATAAAAGAAGAATTCTGATATTTTTTCCTTGCAATTCTGAGTTTACTTCTTGCAATTCTGAGAAAAGACAACTGTGAGAAAAAAGTCTGAATTTTGAGATGTCACAATTACCTTTTTTATTTTTTTTATCAAGTGGCGGAAACAAGCTTGCTATTTCAGTGCATTTAGCACCTGGTAAAACTGGATTGCAGGTGATTAGTGAATAAGATGCAGGTTTTTAGTGACTGTTTAGCATGCAACTGTTTAGTAAATTCACCCCTGACTGTTTACCAGGAGCTGACTGTGATGTATTTTGCTTGTATGTTTACTGTAGTCATGGTAGCTCTAGCACATGCTGTAGATATCTCCGGCTGTCTTGGTATTGGCAGTTAGAGCAGACAAACTGGCTCTGACAATTAGGATAAGAGAATATATTTTCCATTTACACGACACTGAGAAAAACTGAGGCCACGTTTTCAATGTTGATTGAAACAGTCAGCTAAAGCCTTCTTTCCCCAAAACATTTGCTAGTATTTCTCATGATATTTAGGGGGAAATGTATGGAAAATTTGCTTGAATGCAACATGCAGAGCTTTATTGCAACTCCTTTCCACTTACATCGACCACATCAACCCCAAGTGTATCTGTCACACTCTAGTAACGTATGGTTACACGTGATTTAATTGGACTCCTGAGAATGTCAGTTATACGTAAACACAATGAAGAACCTTATCCTGCATCTGCATCCTGTGCATTCCCTATATACATAAGACAAAACCGTTTTCACACTTATGCCTCATTGAAATAGGAATAATATTGAAATTCCTTATTAACCCACTCACATACACAAAGAAATATGAGCTGTGTTTCCTGTGCAGCAATGAATAGGGTGTTGTGGGTGTGGTTATACAGTTGGTAAAGTGTTCGGAGTGGTTGCTAAGGTATTTTGGGTGGTTTCTAGGTGGTCGGCCCAAGTCAAAAGAGCCCACTTCTAAGTCTCAATGGGCCTATTAACACATAGTCACAAGTCTTAATCAATTAAATCGCTTTTTTTGGTTTGGTTTCGCTCATGACATTTACAATTGGCCACATAAATAGGTCTCTACAAAATGGATTCAGTCACTATTCTTGCACTATATATAAATATGCCCTTAAAAGAAATACACTTCAGTGTTCTTAAAAAGAGTAGTTATTAAGGACATAATATACTTTCAAAGAATAAAAGTACTGAACCAAATGTAATATTTTTGGACACTTAATTTTATGTTATTTACAATTAAATTAAAATGTATTATAGTTTAAATTGATATGAAATACAATTAGCTTAAAGGAACACGCCACTATTTTTGAAAACAGGCTCATTTTCCAACTCCCCTAGAGTTAAACAGTTGAGTTTTACCGTTTTCGAATCCATTCAGCCGATCTCCGGGTCTGGCGGAAGCACTTTTAGCTGTAGCTTAGCATAGATCATTGAATCTGATTAGACCGTTAGCATCTCGCTCAAAAATGACCAAAGAGTTTCGATATTTTTCCTATTTAAAACTTGACTCTTCTGTAGTTACATCGTGTACTAAGACCGACGGAAAATGAAAAGTTGCGATTTTCTAGGCCGATATGGCTAGGAACTATACTCTCATTCCGGCGTAATAATCAAGGAACTTTACTGCCGTACCATCGATATGATATTACGCAGCGCCTGAAAATAGGCATTTTGCACCAAGCTTGTGGAGTTACACACAAAGTTGAATAATTAAGTGGTTTGTTCAGATCTCTAATCCGAGTTTCTATATTTTTCCTATTTAAAACTTGACTCTTCTGTAGTTACATCGTGTACTAAGACCGACGGAAAATGAAAAGTTGCGATTTTCTAGGCCGATATGGCTAGGAACTATACTCTCATTCCGGCGTAATAATCAAGGAACTTTGCTGCCGTACCATCGGTGCAGCAGGCGCAATGATATTACGCAGCGCCTGAAAATAGGCATTTTGCACCAAGCTTGTGGAGTTACACACAAAGTTGAATACTTAAGTGGTTTGTTCAGATCTCTAATCCTCCGTATGAGCAATAGTTATAGTAATGCTTGCCTTAGCGAGCACCACTAATTACATTACATTCAATCTTGAATGGCTGCTGCATGTTGGTCATAATCACATTCTGTCAGTTTATGTAATGGCAGCGTGCCAGAGATCAATGCTGACTCCGATGACTTAAACGCAGGAGTCACAGGTGCGCCGGCATGTGTCGTTCCCATTAATGCTCAGCAGGGACCTTCACACCTTTCTACCACGTCCTAAACAACCTGCTCTTGCCCTTTAGGTATTTTTTGTTACCCCCAATCCAATTTTAGATCAACAATGCACTGGCGTTGTGTTCGTAGATCATATACCTTCGTATGTTATTTGACCACCTGATGTCCAGACTGCTTGCCAGTTATTAGCAGCATTAGTTCAAGAGGTTAACTGTCTGTTATCGCTTAAAACAGCAACAGAACTGGCAGCATGAGCTGTTAGTTCGTTAATGTGAATTAAATATCAACCACTGAACAGGATGTTTATTCCTCTGTGCAGAGTGGCACGGAGAAGTGTAATTCTCTATAAGCATTAAAAAAGTTGTAAATAAAATAAAAATAAATTAAAGCCAAATATTTATAATAAATTTGATCCTAAATTGTATCAAATAATATATTAATACGTATTACATATATTAAGTAATAAATATAATATACATTTTTAATGGTCACATATGTTCATCACACATATTTTTTGTGAAGTAGACAATCACAGAATGCATTGCAGTGAGCTCTGTAAAAATATTAAATATTAAGTACTAAATTAAAGAAATTAATAAAATAAAAATAAATTAAAGCTTAATATTTATAATATTTTTTAATCATAAGTTTTATTAAATATATGAAGTAATACATTTTACAAAAAATAAAATGAAGAGGTTTTATTTTTTAAATAGTTACACGTTCATCACACATATCCTTTATGAATAGACTATCACAGAATGCATTGCGATGAGCTCTGTAAAAATATTAAATATTAAGTAATAAATGAAATAAATTAATAAAATCAAGCAATTTGAAAATAATCAAAAGAGCTGCATTAAATGTAGGAATGGTTTCTTGCCGTCCTTCGTCTTTTTTGATACTTGGGCTTTGTTTGGAATAGCATGCTTACTGTTTCTGCATGTAGTATAATAGGCATACTGTGCATACAGGTAGCAGAGTGTCTTTGTGCAAAGAATCCATAGATGAGCAGATATATTTTCAAAAATGTGTAGTATACAGCAAAGTGGGTACTACATCCCACAATGCACTGGCCTCAACTTGAAAAAGGAAACATAAGTAATATCCACCAAGATTTTTGCACATCTTTTTTTATTTTTTTATTTATTTTATTTTATTTTATCAAGACTGCAAGAGACTGAAATGCAATGAAAATGACATTCTCAATTTTAAAATGAGAAGTTCATGCAAATAAACATATGCATGAATTAAACATGCATATGTTTAATTCGGTGCATATGCATATTAATTAATTAGGTCATATAGTATCGAGGTCATGTGGCAACAATATAGTATGCATACAATTGTTTGAAAAATGCTTTTTGACATTTTATAGTAGGCACTATTCAGTATTCAGTGTATACTGTTTGCACAGTATGCAGTGCACTAGTAATCCATTTGGAACATGGTCAAATATTTGCTATAGTTATGGTGTGTAGTTCTTCCCTCAGGTGTTATTTGTGCCCTAGATATGCTCAGTATACTCCTTATTCCACACACAATACTGGATTAAAGTCATAATCTCTAATCAGTCACATTGACTTCCCCTTCCCCTCTATTCCTGATGGACAAAATCGTTTTACTCAGATATACAACAGGAGAGAGAAGTCGAAGAAGTGAAGAAATTAGAAGAAAATAGTCCACTTGTGTAGTGTTCTGAGATTAGGGAGGAGGCTCTCACTAAGTCTAGATGTTGATCAAAGAAACACTGGAACTGGAAACGCCCCACTGTTCCTTACACCATACTGAGTTCACCGATGATTAAAGCTAGCTGTTTGCCAAAAAACACACCCATGGGGCAAACAGGTGCGTTTCAAATATATTTCTTTTCACAACTTTTCTAACATATGTTACAAAGATGCAAGAGAGTTCGGCCCAACCTTTGATAAACAGTTTCGAAGGTAACTCGGGGTTACGGCGAGTTCCTTGAGGGCCAGTGCAGGGATTCAACTCAAGGCTTTCCAGCAGCAATCTAACAGACAGTGTTTAGGAATACAGCCATGTCCTCTGCCTGTGGGACACTGGGTATTTCCTATTTTAGCATTTATTTTGGCAAGAGTCTGCTGCATAATTTAATGACAACTTTTTTTTGAAGCTCTGCCCACTCTTAAAAGAAAAAGAAAAAGAAAAAACACTGAATATTAAATATTATATTAAAATATAACAACATAGCCACCCCTTATATAGATAAAAATAAACGAAAAATAGAGCTTATTTTAGGGCTATTCAAATTTCATATTGAGCCCTGCACAAGACATGTGGACAAAAATATATGAATTGTTAATTATTAAGATTTTTTTTCCTCATTTGAGTGAAAACATGAGTACATTTTCATCAAATTTACATTTATGGGTGAATTATTCCTTTAATCACTCTAAGTACAACGTAACAGATTACCTACTACTATCTCAATTGAAGTTTTTTTTCCACAAGGTTTTTAATAAATGTGCAGTTGGTGACCATGACCAATGGTCCTTTTTTACAAACCGTGACGATGCATGTCCAGTTATTAACATTGTTAATCTAGCAATGTTTTTTTTAATGTAATGTACATTTATAACACTATACTTTGTGTTACATGACCCTGGTATCAAATGACAGAAAAGTAGCCTATTTAACGCTGCTGTTTGAGTGGTATCACTCAGAACGGGGTTATTTTGTCATAATAACAGGCTGAGTATACACCATCTCGCTTATTACACAGCTAACAAATAAATAAACAATATAGGCACAAAATGATAATTTAAATTTATTATGTGAGATGATAGAGACCAAACAGTGATGTGAGTGAATGTAAAACTAGCACCGCACATAAGAAATAGGTTTCAAGGACAAGGGCCAATTATTTAAAAATATTTGACCGCAGAAATTGTGGTCAATCAACCAGAGTCGAATATCCCAGAGAACACTGTAGGCGATGAAAAAATGGCAAAGCTGCTTCTTTATCAACTCATTTTCACTTTTATGCCATTGCATCTGTTTTATGTTGAGTACAGACGCAGCTGAGGCTGAAGTTGAGCGGTGACGGATGTGAGCCGTGCCCATCAGCGACTGTCTGATCGAACGCAAGAGACAGCAGCTTTACAAAAGGCAAGGGACTCATCACTCATCTCAGCTGCGTCAGGAAAACAGATTCAATTTGTCGGCCCTGGAGACTCTAACCTTGATAGTGTAAAAAACTGATACAAGCATGCAGTAGGCATGCTCTGCTGGATTTTAATTTACTACTATACTGCATTTTTAAAATATATTGTGTCAATGCCAAAAAGCTACAACTGAAGCTTGTAGAAACATCCCTGAACTTTATGTTTATTCAATAATTTAAATGCATGTTGATGTCACAGCCCTTTATAAATACATATTTACAGGTTTATATGGGCATAACGGCAAGCACTTCTAGTCTTTGGGTTACATCAGCTTTGTGAAATGGTATAGATCAACATTAGGAGACACTTCCAATAATCCAAAGAACAGAAATCAGTCACTATACCATATAATAGCCTTATGTTTTCAGTGTGCTACGTACACTCTCAGAAATCTCTGGGGCAGTGCCTTTTTAAAAAGTACTAATGTGTACCTTTGAGGTAATAATATGTGTCTTTAGGGGTAAATAAGGTACACAGGTGCATCTTTTGAAAGGAGACCACCCTAGTGACAGCTTTTGTACCCCTTTTGTATCTGTCAAAATATATTCCAGATTTTTTAAAGATGTTTTTAATGTAAGTTTCTTATGCTCAGAAAGGCTGCATTTATTTGATCAAAAATACAGTAAAAACAATAAATTTGTGAATATATTTTTAGAATTTAAAAGAACTGTTTTGTATTTTAATATATTTTGGAATATCATTTATTCCTGTGATGCAAAGCTGAATTTTCAGCATCATTACTCCAGTCTTCAGCGTCACATGATATTTCAGAAATCATTCTAATATGCTGATTTGCTGCTCAATTAGTAATTATAGCAATTGATTAATTATTATCAATGTTGAAAATGTGCTTCTACATATTTTTGTGGAAACCATCATAGATAGATAGAGAATTTTTTATAACATTATTTAATGTGTCCTTGCTGAATAGAAGTATCTTTCTTTCGTTCTTTCTTTCTTTAAATTTCACCTAGCTTAATTTTTTAATGGTAGTGTATCATGGTTTCCACAAGCACAGCTGTTTTCAGCATCGAAAATAATAAGAAATATTTATTTTGCAGCAATATTAGAATGATTTCTGAAGGATGATGTGACACTGAGGACTGGAGTAATGATGCTGAAAATTCAGCTTTGCATCACAGGAATAAATTACATTTGAAAATATATTCAAGTAGAAAACGGTTCTTTTAAATTGTAATAATGTTTCAAAATTATTTGAAATATAATTTTCAATAAAAGTTTCTTTCGAAAACTTAGAAAGAAATCTTAATTATTCCAAACATTTGACCTGTGCATTTTCCAGTGACAGTGAAGCTCTCAAAAACAAGGATAACGCTCAGAGTTCATCTGACTCGGGGATAAATGTGGAAGACATGGATGAAATGGGCTCAAGGGGGATGCTGGGAAGCATCAGAGGGGCGCTGTCAGCCACCCAGCCCGAGGCCGTTCTGTTGAAGGTGGGCCGTTTGACCGGAGCGGGTGCTGCAGGCATGGGGCTTGGAATGGGGAGGCTGGGGTTCACGTCAAAAGATTTAACAGGGGCTTTGGGTGCCTTCCCAAAACCACCGAATGGAATTGCCACCCTTCAATTAGAGGAGAGGAGAAGAGAGGAGAGGAGTATATGAACGCTTATGGTTTTGCTAGACAACACAACAAAAACAATCTTACAGCAAAAGGTGTGGAATATAATACAAACCCAGCAACATTTTAGGTAAAGGTATCTTATTGATTGACTCTATAGCATCTTTTTGCTCATAAAACATGAGGTAGATTTACAACATTTGGCAAATATTCTTCAAAGTCAACATGAAACAGCATTTATAAACCTGTTTGCATATGCAACAGGATATTCGAAGAGGAAAAAAAGGCACATTATTATTTTATATTAGAAATGTGACCCTGGACCACAAAAGCAGTCTTAAGTCGCTGGGGTATATTTGTAGCAACAGCCAAAAATACATTGTATTGGGTCAAAATTATTGATTTTTCTTTTATGACAAAAATCATTAGGATATTAAGTAAAGATCATGTTCCATGAAGATATTTTGTACATTTCCTACTGTAAATATATTAAAACTAAATTTTTGATCAGTAATATGCATTGCTAAGAACTTCATTTGGACAACTTTAAAGACGATTTTCTCTATATTTTGATTTTTTTGCACCCTCAGATTCCAGATTTATCTCGGCCAAATATTGTCCTATCCTAACAAACCATACATCAATGGAAAGCTTATTTACTCAGCTTTAAGATGATGTATAAATCTCAATTTCGAAAAAAAATGGACCCTTATGACTGCTTTTGTGGTCCAGGGTCACATATGAGAAATTAATGAAAAGTGGGCGTTACATAATCAGCAGCAGTGTAATTATTGTTAACTTAAACTATTAAAAATCGTTTAAAATATAAATATTAGATGAAAAACTGATACTTACAGAACTTAAAACAAATGTGTCCTTCTCAGTTAACCGAAAACAAAAAAAATGACTAAAATTGACATTTAAAAAAATATTAATAAAAGGACAAAATAACAAAAACACTAAAACTGAAACTAAAATTATAATGAAAACTGAAAATATTTAAATAAATAGTAATTCATAAATACGAATAAATACTCTATACATAATATTAAAATAACACCAGTCTATTCTGGATTTAAAAAAAATAAATATTCATGGATTGTTCAAACACAGTTAGTTGAAGAAGCAGCTATATATATTTTTTTATCTTACCTGTTGAAGCTCTTGTATTGAGGAATCTCTTGTCTGGTTTGGGGTTCAGGCATGCGGGCGACCAGCGTTTCGGCCAGAGAGGGGTCACTAATGAGGGCCTGTTCCCAGGGCGACTGGTAGGATCTGGGCATTGCTGTACAGTTGAACTTCTCTGCTGGAACATCCTTCAGGGGACCACCGTAACCTATTGAACGCATGAAAAAAGCTTTATTATATGATGTGCTACATGAACTAAAAACCCTTGTGAAAATAAGTATATTTTAAAAGAATATACTTAAAATGCAATGTTTTCATACACTTGATAAATGAAAATGTATTATAGTTTAAATGTGTATTAAATGCAATTGCTGAACTTTGCTTTTTGACCCACTTATATAGGACTTAAGTACATTAGTATATGTAATATCCTAATTTGGTAGCACTTTATTTTACAATCCTGTTCCTCATGTACATACTATGTACTTATTAAAGTTAACTGTAAATTTAAGTTAAAACCGTAAAACCTAAAACGTTGCTACTGTATTTTTTACGGTAAAATTTCGGCAACCACAGCTGGCGTTTTTTTTACCATAAATTTTACAGATTTTTTTTTATAGTGTACTATAACTAGGTAATAACTATAGGTACTAACCCCGAACCTAACCCTACCCCATGTAGTTACCTTATATTACCAGTACTTTCTTAGGTAAGTACACTGTAAGTACACATACTGTAAAATAAAGTGCAACCCATAATTCTATTGTCTTCGAAATATGGTTAAAGTGTATTGCTGAAATGGTAAAGTAAAATGCACTTTAATGTCATTTCTACTGATGTGACATCAATAGAATTAAAAATAAATAATACAATACGTAAAATAGACTAAAAATACAATCCAGTACTTTACATGTGCTTTAGTATATTATAAAAATAAGTGTACTTCTTTAACGCACGATAAGATATATT
Organism: Sinocyclocheilus rhinocerous; assembly: GCF_001515625.1. Taxonomy (NCBI): domain Eukaryota; kingdom Metazoa; phylum Chordata; class Actinopteri; order Cypriniformes; family Cyprinidae; genus Sinocyclocheilus; species Sinocyclocheilus rhinocerous. Next base: position 330,656 of record NW_015623444.1, on the reverse strand, counting down.
AAAACATAACGATTTAAAATGTACTGTAAGGTAAAGCTTTAAATGAGATTTTATTGCAAAGTGAAAGACAATTCAACTTTTAAAATTTGTAATTAATTTTTTTTTTTTTGGTAACACTTCAGTTTAGGTACCAATTCTAACTATTAACTAGTTGCTTATTGGCATGCTTATTACTAGCATATTGGCTGTTTATTAGCACTTATAAAGCACATATTAATGCCTTATTCTGCATGACCATATCCTAGATCCCTTAATCCACCCCATAAACTTAACAACTACCTTACTAACTACTAATAAGCAGCAATTTAGGAGTTTATTGAGGCAAAAGTCATAGTTAATAGGTATTTAATAGTGAGAATTGGTCACCAAACTAAAGTGTGACCCTTTTAAAATATACTTTTAAGGTTTGAAGTACACTACAAGGGCACATTTAATACAATTAAGCGCACTTCTTTTTCACAAGGGATCATTTTACAAGACTTACTGAAAAACAAAAATGCTGATAAACAGAAAGAAAAACACAATTAGGGATTAAAAAAATAGAGAGCTAAAGACAACTGCAAAATAATCAGCGGTAAGAACTGCTCAAGTATAAGATCAGGACAAAGCACATGTTCAGAAATGAAAAATGAGCTTTAAAGCATTAACAGAGGGAATACAGGGAGACGCCTATAGGTCAAGGGCACACATGGCCTGCTTTGCGTGGTCTAGAAACACACAACATCACTGTTGATGCATTATTTTCATTGTTTTGTGAGCTATCCCTTTAATAAAAGTGACTTGACCACATGTATGCCTTCATAATGTAAGGCAGACAGCAGCATTATTGTACCAGTGTGGCTTTGCATTGGTCCCTTTTTTTTTTGCATTGCTAGTGAAGCATAAAAGAAATTAGAAACCAAGTAAAAGAAGTGAAAGGCTTCACAAGGTCCTAAAACATGCTGTGGAGGAATACAGGGTGACCCTTCAAAATGAGTATCCCTCAAAACCGCTGTTCACTGGCAGGGCCAGCAAGCCCAAAACAAGAGTTACGTAATGTGGGTGTTCTGTCACATATCAGCCTCACGCTGAGGACAGTCTCCTTCCTGAGTTTATCGGCCTCAAGGAAGCAGCACAAAACGCATGAGCTTCAGCGCTGAGGGTCTGAGCAGTTCAATGGGCCTCAGAGAAACATTAATAACAGCAGGGGGGATTCGTTTTTAGATACTTTTTTCATGGGGCAGTGCGCTGACACATCAAGACGCTGATGAGCTATGAAAAAAATTCTCATTAGGAGGCAGTTTAAGCTTGCTGACTAGTGGCGCAGAAAAAGTAATTGGCCACAAGAAGGCTAAAAAAATGTCTAAAGATGATGTTATTTGAGTTTTTTTTCCTTCTCAATGCAGTTAGCTGTACAAATATGCTATGTCAAAAATTCTGTTTTAAACATAAAACTATGTCTATAAATAAAATAAAATAAAAATAATTGTTTTGGTTTAACATTATTTTCTTTTATGACTTTGGTTTAACAATAAACTGTTTACAAATAAAATTAAAAATAATTAGAAATAATACATCATTGCAAATTCAGTTTTGGCTTAACATTAAACGTCTACAAACAAAACAAAGCAAAGCAAAGCAAAACAAAGCAAAGCAAAGCAAAGCAAAGCAAAACAAAACAAAA
>NW_015623444.1:319624-321577 GCF_001515625.1 Sinocyclocheilus rhinocerous | reverse complement strand
CTTCTCAATGCAGTTAGCTGTACAAATATGCTATGTCAAAAATTCTGTTTTAAACATAAAACTATGTCTATAAATAAAATAAAATAAAAATAATTGTTTTGGTTTAACATTATTTTCTTTTATGACTTTGGTTTAACAATAAACTGTTTACAAATAAAATTAAAAATAATTAGAAATAATACATCATTGCAAATTCAGTTTTGGCTTAACATTAAACGTCTACAAACTAAACAAAGCAAAGCAAAGCAAAACAAAGCAAAGCAAAGCAAAGCAAAGCAAAACAAAACAAAACAAAACAAAACAAAACAAAACAAAACAAAACAAAACAAAACAAAACAAAAGAAAACAAAATAAAAAGGCAGTGGCCATTTGCACTAAGTGCAAATAGCATATTTTCTTAGCGATAGATGCTATTTACACTAAGTGAAAATAGCAGTATTTTTTAACGATATGCTATTTACACTGAGTGCAAATAGCTATAGAATCTATTTACACTATGTTAAAATAGCAGGATTTTCTGCTATTGATACTACAGTATTTTAGTACATAATAAAACAGTACGCAATAATAACGCATTGAGTGTAAATTATCATTTTAATTCAAATTATTAAATGGATGCCACCTTATTGGGACAATAAAGCCCTCTCTACACCTACCCTACCCGATACTTTATTTTCAACTTTTTGATTATTTTTATTGAAAATAAATGCCTTTCCGATGTGATATGAGATTTGAAAAGGGAGAAAAAAAGTTCGGCAAAAGCCAGGTTCGAACTCGGATCGCAAAAAGCAATCGCTTTACCATCTACGCCAGTGGAGCTGATGTTTAATAATCGTCTTTTGTAGTGTTGACTACCCCAGTCACACATTGGTGGGCGGAGATAGTGTAAATAGCCTCTGCCAACAGCTATTTGCACTTAGTGTAAATAGACACTCAGATAAAATAAAATAAAATAAAATATGGTTTCAGTTTAACAGTTTTATTTTATGGGTTTGGTTTAACATTAAATAAAATAAAATAAAATAAAATAAAATAAAATAAAATAAAATAAAATAAAATAAAATAAAAAATAAAATAAAAGCATAGCGTGATACCAGTGGCTTCTATCTCTCACACTGTGGGACTTCATCTGATTTTAATCTTGTTTATTTATCATCAAAACTTCAACTGCTGGTCTTTGTATATTTTCCTCCCCATCCAAATGAAGCCTCAAAGTCACTAAAATAGCAGGATGCACTGTAAATATGTGCTCATCCACTGATCTAGGAAGTGCGGCTGAGCCCCAAGGCTAGATGAGGCCATGGGAGTTATAAGGATAGGATCTGTGTAAGATGTTATCGTGGACGGCTGCTGCTCTGTGCCACCACTTAAAGGACACAGGAAACACTTAGCTAGCTTCCTGTTGGGGCACTACGGCCACCGTTCACACAGGAATGACATGCTCAAGATGTACATCAGCATGTACCACAAACCAAAACCTCTAAATGCTGTACTCTATATAATAACTTAACTGAAATTATTTACATAAATAAAAACAAACAAACAAACAAACAGTCTAATAATATTTCAAAATTTGGATTCATGGCACTGATCTACCTCAGTCATATAGTTTTATTTCTTGGTTAAAAATTAAGATTGTGATTTAGAGATGTTTTACATAGAAGTCCATGATAAACTATATCATGTCTTCTGTTTGAGGTGCAAAAAAATTGTAACATCATAAATGGACCATCAAACATAATCAGGAACACCACATTAGTACAAAGTTTTGTCTAATTAACTAAATAAAGTTTTGAGACTTAGTCGGTCTCGATTGTCAAGAGGCCAAATCAGTGTAATATATTGCTGGTTTTGGTTTTTAGTACTTAACACCTTTTTTTTCTCTCCTAAAAGCAAAAAAATCAGTTGTAAAATAAAATAAAATAATAAAATAAAATAAAATAAAATAAAATA
>NW_015623444.1:288623-319361 GCF_001515625.1 Sinocyclocheilus rhinocerous | reverse complement strand
TTTTAAAGAATTAAAATATTGTTTATTAAAAACCCTTTATTTTTAGTAAATATTTCCTTTAAAAAATTGCCTATAATAGTAATAATAATAATAATAATAATAATTTTTAAATAATCAGTTAAAACAACAACAGCAAAAAAAAAAAAAGAACAAAAAAAAAAGACAGGTTTTCAGTTGTAGTGCCCCCTATGGGCAGATTTGGACTCAATTTGCTGTGGATCTTCAAAATGTCCTATTGTATCATGTTTTCAGTTTGGACATTGCATTGAGCAGATCAAGAAATTGCTGTGGACTAACCTGGGGCAATAGTCTCAGGGTTGAGTGTATTGGCTCTCTGGTCAACTCCAAGACAGTTTTCATTACTTAAAATGTTTGTGGTTTCAGCACTTGGACCTGGAGAAATGGCATCAATCTGAGAAAAGAAAAATGGAATAGTGACTCTATTGATAATAAGTGGTTATTTGGATTGTATATAAACACACAGACCTTCTGTGTAACAAATGACACTCACATTGTGCTGTGTGTTGGCTTCATTCTGAATACTTTCAAAGGTGTATTTCTCTGAGCGCTTCTGACGCATCTTGAACAGACGGGAGCCCCTGTTTGATGCTAAGGAAAGCTCCTCCAACATGATCTCCCTCGGTGCGCTAACTTTCCTCCCTAGATCCATCTCTACTTCTGGAAAAGAGTAAAGAGTAAGCAGTGTTGGGGGTGATGAATTACAAGTAACGCGAGTTTTGTAATCAGATTACTTTTTCAAGTAACTAGTAAAGTAACAGATTGCTTTCTAATTTACAAGACTGGAGCACAAAATCTTAAGTCACTGGGGTATATTTGTAGCAATAGCCAACAATACATTGTATGGGTCAAAATTATTGATTTTTCTTTTATGCCAAAAATCATTAGGATATTAAGTAAAGATCATGTTCCATCAAGATATTTTGTAAATTTCCTACTGTAACTATATACAATTTTTTTTGATTGGTAATATGCATTGCTAAGAATTTAATTTGGACAACTTTAAAGGCGATTTTCTCAATATTTTGATTTTTTTTTTTGCACCCTCAGATTCCAGATTTTCAAATAGTTGTATCTCAGCCAAATATTGTCAAAGCATACATCAATGGAAAGCTTATGTATTCAGCTTTCAGATGATGTATAAATCTCAATTTCGAAAAATTGACCCTTATGACTGGTTTTGTGGTCCAGGGTCACATATGTTAAATAACACAAATATACATCATGTATTTAAATCCCATTCATAATCTCATCTATTCATTTCACTTTTGGTGTGAAAGGGCTTTTACATTGGCCAAAAATAGAACTTTTTTATATTAAAAAACAAGCAAGCCCAGACCTGATGAGAAAAAGTAATGCAAAAGGAAGGTAGCCCAATGCATTCTATAAAACGTAATGCAATTAGTTACTTTTTTTATGGAGTAACGCAATAATGTAATGCAAAGTAACTTTCCCCAACACTGAGAGCAAGTATAACACAATATTCTACATCATTTTAGAAATGAATTCCCCCCCTGCAGGCACTAATGTTATTCCTTAAAATTCATCTTTGATGATCAAAATTACATATTTAAATTTTTTCCCCCCATGAAAATAACTGTTGTGTCTTGAAATGGCTTGAATGTAACTACACCCTTACCTTATTTAGTATACGCAGATGTATGCATATGATAATCATTTTTTGAGACCGTCTTTGTACACCGCAGTTTTAAGGTGTAGCCTAAATGCTCAGCATTGACTGATGAATTAGCTCATGGTTTGTCTTTAAGCATATTAAAAATACCAGACATACAATTTTAAAAACTTGAAGTAAACTTTTAAGTATTCAGTTATTCATTAACAGCCATACTCACCACACTGTGTTTTTGATCATTGCATGAACAATTCAGTTTTGATTTGAGCTCTATTTAGGCCCAAATTGAGTTATTACTGACGGCCGTAATGCGGGTCACTCGGGGAGCTCTAGCAGGCGTATCAAAGGATGAAAATGTATCCTGCCGGTATGTTCTTACAGCTGTCAAGCGTCATCTTGCAGTCAGCCGCCAGCCAATCAGTTATCCCTTCCCCGAAATAGAATTTCAAACAGACAACTACAAAAGGATTAGCTGCTCTCGGTAGTAATACATCTCTACGGATTAGTATTTTTAGCTGTCCGGGTGAGGTTAATCTAATGACTAGTAATGCGAATACACAAATCTTAACAGTGTTTTAACATGTGTTAATAGCTAAATATACAATAATTAGCCTAGCATGTTTGTGTTGACAGTGTTACAATGTTTATAATAATTGGAGAGCCAATTAAAAGTCAGCTGGTTAGTTCCAAGTAATTAAGTATTTAACCCTTGTGCGACCTTTTGGACATTTTTGTCCTTTTCAGTTTTTTGGATCATTTTGCCTGTGTTATTGCCAACTGCATATTGGCAAGGCTTTAAAATTTAATTTTTTACTATTTTTTACCAGATGGTGCCATTTTTTCAGGTTTGATCTATAAAGAAAATACTCGCTTAATTCCTGTTTTCTGCTTCTGCATATTATAGAGCCAATTGGATAAATAATGCAGCTATAATTGTGTGGGTGTGTTGGTATGGATGTCAGAGTGTGAGTGTGGTTTGTATGTGTGTCATATTCATAAATCATTTTCATAAACCTAAACATCTAGAACTTTTTTGTTTGTTTCACTTTTTAAACTTTTTTTACTTCAGCAATAATCTGCCATGGGTCTTCTTTAAAATGAGACCAAACTTAACTCTGTGCTCCCAAGCTTCAAATTGTTATGACAGTTTTTTGACATGGACATTTTTGTCCACTATGAACCCATGTGTAACTTTTTTTTAATTGACGCACAAGGGTTAAGTAAGAAATGAATGCTTTTATTTATCAATGATGCATTAAATCCATGTATTAATTAAAAGTGAAAAATAAAGACTTTTTACATTGTTACGAAAAGAAAAGAGAAATAATGTTGAGCTTCCGAAATTTCTTTTGATCAAATAATCCTGGAAAAAACTCTCGCTTTCCACAAACATATTAAGCAGCGCAACTGCATGGAAATAAATTTGGTATAGAAACAATTTTCACTCAGAAATTGCTAGTAAATTTCACCAACAATTATAATGAAGTAGAAATTGTATCGTAAAAAGTATTTTACCGTAAAAGTAAAAAAAAAAGTGTCTGAAAGATCATGTGACACTGAAGACTGGAGTAATGATGCTGAAAATTCATCTTTGCATCACAGGAATAAATGACATTTTAAAATATATTACAATAGAAAAAAGTTATTTTAAATTGTGAAGCATATATGACAATATTACAGTTTTTACTGTATAAAATAAATAAATAAATACATACATATATACATACAGTAGCCTATATACATAGAAAGAAAGATTCTTACTGACCCCAAACTTTTGAATAGTGTCTATATATGTATTGGTGTAGAAACAATTTTCACTCAAAAATTTCTAGTACATTTCACAAAGAATTATGAAGAAGCAGCAAACATTCTCCAATAATCTTTTTATTTACTGATTACATGTAATCAGATTCCAAAAAATGTACTTTTTTAATGATTGCATGACTACATATTATTCACACAACAGCAATCTCCCTCTTCCTTCTGTGTCATCTTTAGAATTTTCTTTTCTAAAATAGCCCACCGCTTATAGTTTTTGTGGATATTCGCATAAAGACCAGTCAGGTAGATATTACACACAAAACTGAGAGGCCACATAACATTTGACCACTGGGTTTACAAAAATCATTTTAATTTAAAGAAGTGTTTTCTCAACATTGCATCAATTATTGATGAACACATACATTTGTATTTGAATTATCACTCGGTGGGTTCCTTAACCATGTATTCCTATAACTGCGTCCCACATGACACACTATACTCTATGTACTTATGTACTTATGCACTATGTACTCAACCATGTAGTGTATGAATTATGTAAGGTTAGTTTGTCATTCATAATCAGAGTCTGATAGCTCCTCCCCTTCGCGACAGTTGAGTGCATGAAGTGTACAATATTCCACACTTTGCTTTTTTGGTTATTTAAGTGCATCATCCGGGTGTTCAAAGTGCACTTTTTCTTTTTGGAATTTTCAGTGTAAACACACTACTTCTCCTTTACTACAAAACATCATATAATAGTGCATAAGTACGCGATTTGGGACGCACCTTATGTCTTTGGAAGTCTTTTGTCTTTCAAACACATTAAAAAGCACAAACTGATGTTATTTCTTATTTACATGTAATGTTATTTACATGTTACTGTATGTCAGCTGAACCTCTTTCACTCAATATATTCCTTTCAAGTACCTGCTGAGGTAATACATTAATAATTAAGTAACCCCATGTTCATGGGTCTCTTAATCACGTTGGTTAATGATCGCATGACATGCAAACAAATCAAATATTTCATCTTTTTTAGTAAATGTTTTATTTTGATTGTTGTTATTTTAAAATGATTTATTTTAATTGTACATTTTTTATGATTTCATTATTAGCTTTTCATTAAACTCACGAACCCCCTGCAGTTCCTACGCAAAACCCATTTTGGGAAACCTTGACGTAATGTAATGTTTAATGCACTTCATGTTGTTAACGACAACAAATGGAATATGTTTTCTTTCTCTTTGTATTTTTAAATCAATATGGTACAAGAATATCCTATTTAAAGGGGTCATATGATGTTGCTAAAAAGAACATTATTTTGTGTATTTGGTGTAATGAAATGTTTATGCGCTTTAAGGTTAAAAAAACACATTATTTTCCACATACTGTACATTATTGTTTCTCCTCTATGCCCCGCCTGTGGCTGACTCTTAACTTTTATAAAGAATATCTTTTTGGATTTGAGACTTTAGTCTTTGCAACTTTACAGATCTTTATGCACCAAGAGCTTGAAACACTCCAAAGAGAAAGGACAAATTTAAATCGCATCATATGACCCCTTTAAATCAATATGATGCACGAGTTGGTAGTCTGATTATATTGTTTTAAATGTGTAATGTTATGAATTACATTACTAACTAATTCCTCTCCTGTGTTGACATCAGAGTATGCTGAGACATGCTGTCTGTGGAAAACAAGTTAAGTTAGGGAATGTGAGTCTCTTACATTTTGCCCCTTGCAATCTCACACTTTTTCAAACACTGCACAACAGAACAAACACATAATCACATTCATAGTCCAGCGGACGTGGTGACATTTATTACACCTGCTGAAAGGCTGACACTAGCACATCCCTTTAAATAACCCCGAGCAATTATTAAACATGACGGCCCAGCAAAGGCAGTGCTCCCGTGTAGTTCTGCGGGGGACTGTGAATCGATACGCCTGATATAGACCCAACTGGACAGGACACTGCCGAAGTCTAGCAGTTGGAAAGGGGAAGATGGGAATCTGTGTCCACATCTATTACTGTACTACACATGCTGTTCACTAACCATGCTACTAAAGTCTTAATGGAAAGCTTGTCTATAGCAGGGCTGAATACCCACCAGTGTTGATATCATTAACTAAAACTAATAAAGTCACATGATAAATGAAATAAGACTGCAATACAATAAAATCTAAATATTAGATGAATAAAATTCGAAATGTTATTAGTGACTAACTAAGTACTAAAATGACTGAAACTAAAACTGAAATAAAAATAATGAATCAGCAGTACTTTAACCATATTTCAAAGACAATAGAAGTAATTATGCAATTATATATACTGTAAAGATGTACTTGGTGAGTCAAAAAGCACTTTAAAAATCAGCTAATTGCTATTTAATATGAATGTAAAGAATAATACATGTTATTAAATAACATGCAGTTAAGTGTCTGAAATCATTACATTCAGTTGGCACTTGAATTAAAAAAGTATAATAATTCTGTAGTAAGTGCTCTTTTTAAAAATATAATAAAGTATTCTTCTTTTCACAAGAATATTTCATTCATTCTGTTAGGTAGGGTGTACGGTGTAAACTATTTAGCATCCTCAGCATTTCAGCTCATTCTCACAATATATTTCATGTACCAAAAACACAAATCGCATCAATATGTGAATTCAGCAGTGTGCAGATATTATATATGACCAGCATAATCAGTACAGTCTAATGCACTGTAGCTCCATCAGAGACCTTACCGTACTGCTTTGAGACATTACTGTTCATCATTATGTATAGATGATGGCAGTCATCAGCGCTTTGAACACACTGCACACACACCTGAGGCAGGGCTCTTACCTGCGCTGGGTCAGGTTGTGTGGAGAGGTCAGTCTGGATCTCTGCTGCTTTCCTCTCTGAGCAGGACTGAGGGGCTCTGGCCAAGCGGAGGGGTGTCAGAGCGATGGCCAGCTGTTAGTCTGTGTGCTTTCTCTAGCATGCAGTTATAAATAGCACTGATCACACACACAAACCGACTTACGTTGACACTTTTGAGTGGGACGGAGACATTCATTCTTAGGTTTCAGTTCGGTCAACTAAGTTTTGGTTAATGTGGTCAGTGGCCTAATTTCTACTGTGAATGAGTGTAATATGATTTGTAGGATATATTTAAAACACCTTACCCTGCCTTTTTCATGGAAACACATTAAATTTAATTAAATATTCCTTCCCTAGTAAAAAAAAATTCATTAATAAAATGTATTTGAAATACATTTATTTTGTGCTAAGCAGTGTTGGGGAAAGTTACTTTTAAAAGTAATGCATTACAAATATTGCGTTACTTCCTAAAAAATTAACGAATTACTAGTTACTTAGTTAGTTTTTATTGAAAGTAATGCGTTACTTTTGCGTTACTTTTTAAATCTGGGCAGGGCTTGCTTGTTTGCTTTTAATATAAAAAGTTCTATTTTTGGCAAATATAAAAGCCATTTCACACCAAAGGCCTCAGGCTGAAGGAAATGTAAATTCACGTCTGTACAGTAGAACGCAGAAGAAGAAAGTTCAACACTCTTCAGCAATAAAAAAGAAGAAGAAATGTTAGCAATAGCTTATTAGTATGGCTGGATCATCGAAGGTCAACAGCAAATTGGTTAATAAAATGGGATTAAATACATAAAGGATATTTGTATTATTTAACATATTTAATTATTGCAGCCTTGCGTCATATTCTGAGTTGCTTTTAACTGTTTTTATTAATTTTGAGAAAAACTAAATCTGTTTTTTTTTTTTTGTGAGTGAGATGAATTAAAGCATGTTCACATTTATTCTAGAATTAAAGTACCATCTTACTCCCGATTTCTCTCGACATGGGCACAGGAGAGCTTTCAATCAATAAATGGGAAAAAAAAGTAACTGGCGTTACTTATTTGAAAAAGTAACTCAGATATTTTCTTGTAAATTAAAAAGTAATGCGTTACTTTACTAGTTACTTGAAAAAAAGTAATCTGATTACGTAACTCGCGTTACTTGTAATGCGTTACCCCCAACATTTACATTACCCTTACATTTCACTGCTGGTCATATATTCTCTATATAACCATGTATGTGACAAATAAAAAATCTTGAATCTTGAACTGGGGCTAAGTATACTTAATTGTACTTTTGGTATACTAAACTAGCATACTGAAAGTCTGCTAAATTGGAATGACTAATTTTGTGCTTAATGCGCTTTAATTGTGCAGAAGTAGTGTTGAAGTCCAGTTAAAGATATACTGAAGTATATTTGATTGTGCTAAAGTGGAATCAATTGCACATTGTACACTTTAAATATCTTGCATTTAAAGACCGATATGATACAAAGATCATACAATCCTCATCAATATGCAAAGCAAAACTGAGCCACTATGCAGAAATTCGAAAAAGACGATGACTAATTTCATTGTGTATATGAAGTTAGATGGTTTTGTCCAGTATTCTAACTCCCTCGTTTCCTTCATCCTTCCCATAAAGCTCAAATAAACCTGTCACTCCCAGATACAGTAATGTGTCATGTAATGTGACATAATCAATAATTACACCGCAGATGTGAGGAAATACATTTACAGTGTGTTGATCACTGGTAACCTTGTACTGTTATAAGCATAGTATACTACTACAGATAATAAAATATACTCCTAATTTATGTATATTGTTATATAGATTCATACTTATTTATATTGGGGAAGTCGTGGCCTAATGGTTAGAGAGTCAGACTCGTAACCCAAAGGTTGTGGGTTCGAGTCTCGTACCGGCAGGGATTGTAGGTGGGGGGAGTGAATGTACAGCGCTCTCTCCCACCTTCTGTGTGTGTGTGCGCTTTGGATGAGATAAATGCAGAGCACTAATTCCGAGTATGGGTCACCATACTTGGCCACATGTCACATCACTTTCACTTTTTTCACTTTCATATAATATAACTGGAATGGCCGACACTGACTATAATTTACATATCCCAAACAGCAGATTAATTGCAGAAGCCTATTTTGAACAGGGTTCAGTCTTCAATGTCAGCTGCCACATAGTTCAGTTGTATGACAAGTACAAGCTCAGGAGTCGAGCCAAGCCATTATATAACAAGACAGCAACTTGTTACAGACGGCTGGACTGAAAACCACTCTCCCTCAGGCTTGATTTCTCACAAAATATGCAACGTACTACATTTTTGCTCAAAAACTCCCCAAAGAATTCAAAAGACGACTACAAGCGCTGCACTTTTTAACATGTTCTTTTAATACAAGTGCAAAGCATGGTTTTATTTCAGAACGTGGAGCTGCAGAATGTATAAATCAAACAGGTCACTGAATACTGAACTCCTCTCTGATGCACTTGACAGTTCAACAAATCTTTTGGTCTCTTGATCAACATTTTATAAATCAAACACGTCAAAGTTTAGCTTGCTGATATCCTTCATGAAGAAACATTCAGTCACAGAATAAAGAAATAAAAGTATGAACAACTCGCAGAGTAGAAATGACCATCATTTTTAAGTGGATTGAGAGCATGCATTGTCACAAATGAAACCTCACAGACAAAAAAAGTAATTTGTGACAACATTCACAGCACAATACTTGTAAGGAATGTACACTTCTTTATTTATTTATTAATAGCAAAACGGAGATTGAATTAGTTGAAGTGAATCTGGTGCAGCAGGGCGTGTGGTGAAGGGTCAGGCCGGGTCACCAAAGAATGATTTAATCTTTTAAAGTGAAGCTTATGTAACAAGTACGGCTGTTACTGATTCAACAGTTTCTGCGTAATAGCTTTGTAGCACACAAACAAAATTAATTTTAGAATCACTACATCACTACAATCGAGACATCCCCATTATAGTATTATTTGAATGCAGTAATTTCAAATTTGCTGTTAATTTGTGATTAAACAAGCTGAACTGTCTCACACTAGCATTTACATTATGTACTATGAAGATGTATGTTTTGTTATTTCTTTAGCATGTATCATGCACAATCACTTTGCCCCATTCATTAGTGTTTAATTTTAGAATCACTACATCACTACAATCGAGACATCCCCATTATAGTATTATTTGAATGCAGTAATTTCAAATTTGCTGTGAATTTGTGATTAAACAAGCTGAACTGTCTCACACTAGCATTTACATTATGTACTATGAAGATGTATAATGTTTTGTTATTTCTTTAGCATGTATCATGCACAATCACTTTGCCCCATTCATTAGTGCAATACTTTAAAACTGAATGCATGACCCTTGTGAAAAAGAAGTGCACTGGTAGTGTGCTTCAAATCTTAATTTTTTTTTTAAATTGTACTTGCAGATATAATTAGTGAAATAAAAGGCCACTTAAGTCTACTTAGAAAGAGTGCATGTTCATGACTGTGTTCCTTAACACACTTAAGTACACTTTTAAGATAGTCCTACTTACTTGGGTCAAAAAAGCATTTTAAAGTTCAGCTAACTGCATTTAATAAAAATGTAATCTACATGTTCATTTAATTTCAATTAGCATGCAGTTAGGTGTCCAAAACATTGCATTCAGTTTGCACTTAAGTATATATATATATTTGCACTGCATATTATTTCCATAATAAGTACTCTTTTTAAAAATATGGGTTACACTTTATTTTAAGGTGTCATTGTTACAGTGTAATTATACATTTAAGTACTGAGTAATATTAATTAACTACATGTACTTACTATATGGTTAGGGTTAGGCTTAAGGTTACTTGCATGTAATTATGCATAATTTTTTAAAATTATAATAGTAAGTACATGTAACATGTAATGGCCTTATATCAGTGACTTAAACATTTGAGTTTTTCACTAACCACGCATAAACGTTGCTTTCTCAAAAACACAATCATGCTGCTCACATATTATTGTAGCCCAGTTTGTGCTGAATACAGTGCAATCAGACTTTAGCCATTAATATGTTTATAAGCAACTGAAAAAAAGTACAAATGTCAGGGCATGTCAAAACTTCTCCAGGGCCCCAGAACACCCTCAGAGGGTTAAAAAAAAGTGTTACCAAAATATGCTTAAATGTACTTCTTTTTCACAAGGGGATGCATATTCACTGATCACAATGAGTGATTATTGTAAGCAAGCTGTAACACTAATAATCTTCATAAACTTAACTTCTCGTATCATTTTCTGACTTTCATGGACCCTCATTGAGCAATATCAACTTCTCTGTCTTTCTTGTTCAATAGTAGCCATAATAATTTGACTTTACTCACTTTCCAGCAATATTCATTCCTATTTGATTTCACGTTCACTTACATACTGTATAAAGCGCTTCCCGGCTCTCCTTCAACGTCTCCAAGTACTGCTATCTTTGGCTTTATAGAGTCTCAGTCTTTGAGGCCCCATTTCTTTCGGATCGGCCGGTGAAGGCCCAAGATTAGCCTCTGTCATTGACCTTTGGGGTTGTCTCAAGGGTGACCCGTATGGGATGGGACCAGCTGGTGCCGACGCTGTGCTCTTGGTTGGGGACAGAAAAGTCAGAGGTGATTGACTTAAACGGTCTTTTTGGTTTTTTGGCGGAGGTTCATACGCGACCTTTGCCTTCCACTCGGCCGGAGGCTCGGGTAAGAGCTTACTCTTAGCGGCATAGCGCAGGTTGGAGGCAATGGACTGCTGAATGTCCAGAAATGTAAAGGCTTCATCCACGAGCCCCAGTGGGTGGCGTGAGGCAGCTTCCCAGGGGGTGGGCGGCTTGTGACCCCTGTCTATCCGGGCGGTCTGTCCCACTGGTGGCCGAACGGAAACAGTGTGGGATGAAGGTCTGGGTGATGGAGAAGATGAAACCGACCTGGGGTTGAGACCCGCTGCTGAAAGTCTGACCGGTGGTGACAAGGATGAGCTCCTAAGCGCCTGAAATGAGCAAACAAATTCATTTAAAACAGGTGGCAATAAACAAGTCGTTGTTTCAAAACACTTTTCAAGGTTCACTGATATATGTGCGTGCAGGCACAAAGACATTTTCCAATCAGGTTTCCACAAGGAATGAACTGAGTGACACTAAACAAGAAGGGCTGTGCTGCCACCATCTGGTTATGATATGAACCTGCAGGGCACGTATTACTACAACTCATTTGATAAATCAGATTTTGCAGGATGTGTAAAATGAGCATTTAGAATCAAATGTGATGTTATGAGCTAAACAATACTCGGCGACACTTTATTTTAAGGTGTCCTTGTTACACGTTACATGTACTTACTATTATAATTGCAATACATTATGCATAATTACATGCAAGTAACCCATAAGCCTAACCCTAACCATATAGTAAGTACATGTAGTTAATTAATATTATTCAGTACTTAAATGTATAATTACACTGTAACAAGGACACCTCAAAATAAAGTGTAACCAAATACTCTAATGATAACATTATTTTTAGTGAATTTGTAGTATGTTTGTAGAAAAAAATTCCAAGTTGACCAAGAACAATGCATGTGGAAAAATATGTATTATATGCGTTAAAAAAAAAGATTAATGTATTTATTTTGTACAATAAAAATGTAATGTATTGTTTTAAGAAGCCAGTAAAGTGTTAAATAAATAATAGCTTCATTATTTACAATTTTAATACCAGACTTAATATTGACAAATATGACAATCATGTAGATGTCGCACATTTTTTATTTTTTCTCTGATGTTTTATAAAAACATAAATGAATCAGTCTAAAGTGATATTAAAGTGAAAGGTGCCGTAAAGCAAATCATGGGACCAGAGATCACATTTCTCCAAATATAACTTCTGCAGCAGGCCTTGAAGGGCATTCATTCATTCATATCATTTCCATGTCTTACTTAGCTCCTGAAAAGTATGATGCAACACGGGCCCAAATTTAGAACAATACTCATACTCCAGCTTGCCATTTGACATTCTTATTTCAGGCTTACAAATTATTGATTTTTTCCATGCAGACAATAATTACTCTCATGCATATGGGACTGAATAGGATGTAAATAAAAATAGAAAATATAATTTCATATACACCTACAAAAATATTTGGATTTATGCCATCTAAAATGACTTGTTGTTAAATGTAATCTACTTTTTATTAGGAGAGACTAATCACAGATAACTGTATTTACTCATAAGTAACTGTATTTACTGTAAATACTAACTGTATTTACTAACGGTATCTATTTATGAATAATGATAGTTGCCAATATTTTACTTACCTTATTAACTGACAAGGAATCTACTACTAAAAGATAAGGAAAATGATTTTCAAAAGGAATATGAAAGCAGAGAATAGTGAGAGGTGCAAAAAATGCATGATTGTAGAGATGGAATTGAGTGAAGTACATGCAAAAGCAAACAAACAAAACTGAAGACAGTAATTTTAATGGCACTGTGGTACATGTTACAAATAGTGTTCTATGAAGAAAACATCACACAAAGAAATGAACAAAAGACAGCAAAAAAAGAACAGAATATAGCAATCAAACTAAAAATTAACTCGTTGACTTCCTATATCTGTTTTATTTGATGTTGATGTTTCTAGTAGAACTGCTGAAAAATACTGAAGCAAACTAAAATTTCCCCCTCAAAAATAAACAAGAAGTTACACAAAATCTACTTATTTTCATAAAACGTAAAAATTAAGAGCTCTCCAACTATGTACCAGCTGTTAAACATTAAAATATTGACACTATTCAACCTACTTGAAAAAACTCACATACTGAGTACATTCATTTCTTCAGTTATGAAGAAAGTCTGAAACATTACTTACAATTTAGAAATATAACAATGTTTTTTTTTCTCTGAAGGTGAGAGATGATTGAATTTCACTACATAAAATAGTCACCTTAATACATTCTGTCTCTGTGTTATATAGTATCTCCTTGCACTGTTGGCTCTGCCAGAAGTTGTTCATACACTGTTTACTTGCATATTCCAACTATCATAAGACTGTTCATGTATTTATTTCTGTCTGTCCACTGAGGTGTTGTAATATGATTATATAGTGTTGGTTTGGTTTTAAGGATTATATCCTTAAATTCTATTGCAACTCATTTACTCAGTAGCCCTCAGAACAGACCATTATGCATTTCTGTCACTTTTTCACCTGTCCAAATATTTCCCTCATTATTAAGCATTCATGTTTCTCTTCTCAAACTCAATCAACAATGATTCCCTTTGACCAAAATTAAGTCTAAGCTGACTAATGGCGCTTTTCCACTGCATGGTACGGCACAGTACGGCTCGGTACGGTTCACTTTTGGGGGGTTATCCACTGGGTACAGTACCTGGTACCTGGTACTTTTTTTAGTACCACCTCGGTTGAGGTTCCAAGTGAACCGTACCGTTACCAAAACGTGACGTATAAACTCTGCTGATCACGGATTGGCCGGAGAGAATCGTCACTAAGTCGCGGCAATAGAGGCGGCGCAACTATAACGACATGTGAATAATCCCGCCCACTCTAAAGCGGTACTGAACTGCAGTGGAAACACAAACCGAGCCGAGCCGAGCCGTGCCGTGCCGTACCGTACTGAGCCGTGCCGAGCCAAGTCGTACCACGCAGTGGAAAAGCGCCATATGTACATTCTTGTCTTACCTGTAGCAGGCCATGTCTATAAAAATATTTGTATAAAGTACTTGGCTGAGCATTCTTCTGTAAAAACACTATGTGATATAATTCTGAAATATCTATGCGCTCTTCTGATCTGTTCTGGCAGATCTTAAAAGTCGGTTGTTACACAATATTTCTGTTTGGAAGTAAGCTTCTGCTCTACATAAAGTATCTGGATCATAGCTTAGTTGTCCTAAGGTAAAAACACTGGAGAAAAATCACTATAACATAACTATTTTTCAGGAGTGCTTGGCTTCCACACCTGGGCAGCACTCTTCTTGGCTGAAAATTTGGGCTTTGGAGCAGCAATAATACTGCCTCCTGAGGCAGAGTCAGCCCTTGCTGCTACTGGGTAAGATGGCACAACATAAGAACTAGGGGCTGGTTGGTAGGACAGTGAAGGTCCAGCTTGATATACTGGATTAGGACCTGTCTGGTAAGAGGGTGGGGAGGGCTGTTGGTAGGGAGGGCTTGGTGCTTGTTGGTAAGGATTTACAGAAGGCTGTTGGTAAGCTTGTGGGGGGTTGTATTCTTGTTGATATGGGACCTGTTGAGGATGTTGTTGATACGAATTTAGAGCAGGCTGATATGTATTAGAAGGGGGTTGGTGGTAAAGACCATCTTGCATAGGTGACTGACCAGCCATCCCATAGGGTTGCTGGGCCTGTTGTGGCATAAAACCATAAGGGGGAGGATCTTGGTTATATGCCATTTGCTGGTTTTGATTTGGGGGACCTAGTGCTTGAATTTGGGCCTGGGCCTGAGCTTGAGCTTGAGCCTGGGCTTCATCTGCTTTTTGAGCAGCAAGCTTTTCAGCTGCCTCCTTTTCTGCAGCAAGTTTCTCTGCTGCTGGGCCATAGGTAAAAAGGGAGGAATTCAGCTGATAGGGCTGATGCTTCATGACATCAAGAACATGAAGAGGTTTTGGGGCAGGTTTTTGCTTATCTTTGTTTTTGTTCTTATTTGCTGTTGAAGGGCTAGAGGGGGGAGGCTGCTTGATAGCACCTGGTGGATATGACGGTGAATGAATTGGATTATATGCCAGTGGCGGGGGAGCCCGGCAATTGGGTGAATATTTCCAGGAAATTGGCAAAGAAGGAGAAGGTGAAGATGGTCTTGCCTTATTCTGCACTGTGGTAGAGTCCACAATGTACTTCTCCATTCTGGATTGCCTCTTGGCGAACAGTTCAGCTCCTTTCCCTCTCAAGGCTGGCATCTCAAATGCTGACCCAAAACCACAGGGGGACATAGTACTACTTTTTGGAACAGGAGATGGCGCCTTTGTCCCAGTGGTATATGAGTTCATTCGTCGTGGAGGAGTGGGCTGAGAGCTCCGAGCTGGACTATGTGGCTTGACTGGTTGGGGAGGTAATTTCTGGGATTCATTTTGGGCAATGCTGCTAACTGAACTCTGTTGGTGTTGGGGTGCCCAAGCATTTACAGCCGGTTGAGACTGAGATTGTGGTGGTGCCCACTGGCTCACAGGTGGCTCGAATGCCTGCTTTTGAGGTTTCGGTTCCCATGGAGGATGAGCCTGAGGCTGAGTTGGTGGGAGTGGCTGAGCCCAGGGAGGCTGAATTTGATTCTGTGCAGGTGTCCAAGAGTTCATTGCTTGTTGAGGATGTTGAGAAGCAGGTTCTTGTCCCCACTGTGGATGTGGTTGGGACTGGGCTGGCACTGGTGGCCAAGGATTCATGGGTTGCTGCACTGGTGCTGTGGGCTGAGGTGGAGGTTGAGTCTGCTGAGCCCATGGAGTTTGTGCTTGAATTGGGCTCTGTGGCTGAGTCCATGCGTTTGCAGATGGCTGTGTTGGCTCTTGCTGTTTGGCCTGAGAGACCCAAGGTGGTTGGGGCTGTGACTGCCTCTGAGGTTGAGTCCAAGAAGTCTGTGGCTGTTGTTGAGGGGGTGATGCCCAATGTGTCATTAACTGGGATTGTTGGAACTGTTGTTGTTGGGTCCATGCTGGATGTTCCTGAGCTTGAATTTGATCTTGTTGCCAGACATTGATAGATGGTTGTGCCGGCTCATGTGGCTGAGACCATGGAGCTTTTGGGGTTGACTGATTTGGACTTGGTGCCCAAGAATTGATTTGGGGCTGAGGCTGTGGTTGATGTTTGGTTGGGGGTGAAGTTTGAGGCTGTGTTACCCAAGAAGGCTGGGATTGTGTTTTAGAAGGCACTTGTACTTCTGGAGGACCTTGAGACTGTGTCATCCACTGTGGCTGTGTTTGAGACTGGTTATGAGATGGGACTTGCAATTGGACCTCATTTGGACCCCAAGTACTTACTGGAATCTGCTGATGACTTTGGGTTGGAGCTGGATCCCATGATCTGACAGATGGGTCTGACTGCGTAACAGGTTGTGCGACAGGAGCAGAATTCATTTGCGGCTGGGGTTGTTTCTCATTCCAGGTTTCTGGTTGCTGGTTCAGCTCCATTTGGGATTCTTGTTGTTTCCAGGCATTATCTGGAGGAAGCTGTTCAGGACAGTGTGAAACATCATGGGATTCAGGGGCCAATGTAGGCTTTTCTTCAGACAACTTTGAGGCCCCCATTTCAGGGGCGGGGGCAAAATCAGCATCAGCCTCTAGGACTGGAGCTTCTGCAGGGGCTGGGACACTGTTTTCGGTTTGCTGTGGGATGGGTTGGTCAGTAGTTTCTTGTTGAATAGACCATGGGGGAGAAGCAGGGTTAATGTGAGGTTTAGGAGCTACCGGTGGTGGAATTTTGTGTTTCGTCTTAGGGGACTGAAGAAAGTTGCAGGCTTCAGCTCCTAAGCTTAAATAATCTTCTTCTGGGCAAGACTCAACACCTGCCTTCTTGTCATTCCTGTTAAGGAGATTCAACAGAGCAGGATTAGGTGAGACCTTGGGAGACTCCTTGAAAGTGAACATAGGCTTATTGGCACTCCTCCTCCTTGTATCTTGCAAGATACCAGTCTTGATAGCAGGCACAGATATACGCTCATCACGGGAAGCAATCTGTTCACCTTGTCCCAATGAATACCCAGACTGTTCTTGATTGTCTGCACTTGATGAGGAGGAAAATGGAGCAGCCACTCTATTCTGAACAGAAAATGGTTGGGCACTCCTGTTTGTGACTAACGGCTGCATTTCGTTTGGCATTTGCTGATCGAACATGCCATTCAAATGATGTGAATACTGTTGCACTTGCTGTTGTTGGCAGTGTTGTTGCTGATTGTATGATTGCATGTGTTGGTATATTTTTTGTTGCTGGTAGTCTTGCTGTTGTTGGTATTGTTGTTGCTGGTGCTGGTATTGTAGCTGCTGCTGGTATTCTTGATACTGCTGCTGCTGCTGCTGTTGCTGTTGTTGTTGATAGTACTGTTCTTGGTACTCATGATATTGTTGTTGCTGTTGCTGCTTTTGTGCCGATAAACTGTGGTGTAGATTTACATCCATGTAATTCGGGGTCTCTTGTGCATGCATATAAGTCTGCTCCTCCATGTGTTGGTATGTTTGATGTGTCTCAGGCTCCTGCACCGCTTCAACAGGTATCCCCTTACGTCTCATCTCTTCATGTTCTGCTACTATGTCATCCATGCGCTGTTTGCGCTGGGCAAACATGAGGGCTCCTTTCCCCTTGGTGTCAGGTAGTGCATCCATACCCTGCTGGTTGTCAAGCTTGCGCTCTATCTCAAGTAATCCAGTATCCCAATCAAAGCTCACAATGCTTTTCTGGCCTGAGGCATTGGTAAAGAAATCCTCGTCAATTTCTGTTTCACTTGTGGCTAAAACAGTGAACTCAACAGTGTGCTCCTCTTTGTCGTCTTCGTCGTCCTTATAATCTGGCTCGTCCTCACCAGTACCGTAGCTTACAAGCGTATACTTCTTGGCCCTCTGTCTATGCTTCTTAAACATCAACACCCCCTTGTTATTAGGGTTGGGGGCAGGAGCCGACAGCAGGAGAGCAATGCGCTTGCATTTGGACTTGGCCTCTTTCACTTGCTTCTCTGAAAGGCTCTCACTGCGCCGGAGCCCTAAGAATGAGAAAATGAGAAGTTTAGGTTACGGGTAGAGAGTGAGGCGGGTGAGGTCAAAAAGAAGGGCTGTTGGTTGGTCCTGGTGGCCTAATTCACTGAACTGTGTATGAAGCATATAAATAGCACTGTTATGTGAGCAGCCAGTAAGTCATTTCATATGAGAGGACTTGAACTGGGAAAATGCAAGTATTAACTGAGAACCCTGTAGCTAACTAATTTTTAACTATTGTTAAACCAGATGCATAATTGTGTGTTATGCATCTGAATATACTGCATGCACTTTAGAACCCATTACTGCTATGGTGAATCATTGCTATGTTTTTTTTTATCTATCTATCTATCTATCTATCTATAACAAACATTTGATATTAAAAGTATTACTTAAACACTTATTCATGCTTTTGCTCACAAATCATTAAATATATACATAATACAGATCATAATACAGTAACGCAATAAGTGACAATAAACGGGTTAAAAAGAACCATACAAACTGGACATGAATTGCGTTTAACTTTTTTTAAACTATAACTTTAGAAATGAGAAGCGCAAGCAATCCACAGCTGACTCCGTCAGTTCGCTGATGCTATATATAAACCTAAGCTTTTAAAATAAGAAATTATTGCTATTGTTGAAAACAGATACTATATCACACTATAAGAAGAAACACTGAAAATCAGATGTTACTTACTGGCGTGCCTTGCCCGGTGCTTGTTGGGCTCGTTGACCTCCCTCTCCGATTCGGAGTCCCACTCCTCTGAGGGAAGTCCAAAGGACACAGATGAGGAGGTGGGAGCTTCTTCAGTGTGCCCTCCTTCTTCCCCACCAGAATCCAACCGTTCACTGGCCTCTACCCCCTCCTTTCCTAAACTGCTTCCAGATAACTGCTGCACTGTCACCTCCACCTGTCCTGTCAAAGCAGGGGGTTTGCTAACCAACACACCCCACTGACCAAGTGGTTGCCGGTCTCGACGGGGTATGTAGAGGGGGTTACCTGGAGTAAATGCGGTGGTGGTATAGTTGACGCTCTCATCCGTCTTTCTTTGATGGATGTCTCCCACAACTCCACAAGCACTGCCTAATGCAGTACAGTATGGCTCCTCCAGGGTGGTCTTGGAGAGCGAGAGCTGCAATTCCACCACAGAGCCTGGAGTTACATCCAAACTGGTGTCTCCATCACCCTGGGCATTGGTGCCTCTACTATTATTCCTAGAAGCAGGTATTTGAACTTGGGTCCGAACCAATCGAGTCCTCGCTGGACACTCTCCATCACTGTCTGTCTCCCCATAATATGCTTCATCCTGGGACTCAGAGGTGTATAGTTCCTGTGGCTCATGAGGCCTGGATGGAGAAGGGATCCGAAAAGTGGTACTAACCATTTCAAAGCTCTCTTGAGGTGGACTACAGCATCTAGAGGGAGGAGATCATGGTAAAATCACATTATTTGCAGTTAATCCGTCCATTTTAACACCAAGACTTCACCAAGCAAATCATTTATCGGAAATGAGAAAACTACCTCAGTTTTCAGTTACCATTGGGGTATCACTATTTGACCATTTTATTTTTCTGTGAATCACATATTAATGTCTTATTAATCTAAATGAATCTTGGTAAGAGATTCTGTTTTTGATTGCACTGTGGGTGATTTAGTACGTGTTTAGTATTTCAAAGGTCAAGACAGGCATAAACAAGCCATTTAATGAACTATACTATAAAACTGCAAATAACTGTACAGTTTAATGCATGCATCACAATTTGTCGCATCTGGTCTAGAATGAGTGACAGAAGAGGAAGAGAACCTTTAACACTTCTAATATGAAACGAAAAAGCGATATCATTTTTGCCTAAAAAACCTTATTGCACAAATCAACGATGTAATGCATTGAAGGTAAACATGCAACCAGAGTGCACCAAAGAACATTTGTCCAAGCAATAAAATACCTTTTGACAAGCAGCTGTAGACAGTCAGCTGAGGCCTCAATGAGATCAATAGCGTCTGAGAGACTGAGGTTTGAGCAAGGCTTTCCATTCACTGACACCAGCTCATCATTCTCACACAATCCAGCTACGGCAGCGGGACTACCATCCTCTATCTATAAGATAGATAATAATCATGCATTCATTAAAGGGTAACTTGAGCAATTTAAAAAGACATCATTGAACATAAAAGTAAGGGTAGACATTGCAATGTATACAAAAAGTGCTTTCCGTAAAAGTATCATAATAGCTTAAGGGATAGTTCACCCCAAAAATGCACCCAAAATCATATACAAAGAGCTTATGAATAATCATAATTGTTGGGTGGAATATGATTTCATACACTAGAAAAGCTCAATTGACTCAAAAAACAAACAAAAAAAACAAAAAAACTCAACTGACTTCCAGTGTTTTTATATACTGTGGAAGTCAATGGCTACCAGCAACTGTTTGTCTCCCAACATTCTTCAAAATATCTTCTTTTATGTTCAACGGAAGAAACAAACTCATGTAGGTTTGGAGCAACATGAGGGTGAATAAATGATGACAGAATTGACATTTTTGGGTGAACCATCCCTTTAATACAGATTACTGAAAAGAGGACAATACATTTGATAATAAATTAATACATTCTCAGAAAAAGAAAGGCAAAAGCATTTACACTGAAAAATCAATACTTTTTTGTAAAACACAGTGTGAACATGTATAATACTGTACATGGATGAAAAAAGAACTATAAGCCCATCCTTGGTTAATAGACAGTGCATCTTAATTTAGACCAAGTGTCTCTAATTTACGCATCACAACAGCTGCATGTCAAACGACTAAACAGCCATTAGCCTCGCAAAGAGAAGCAGAGACACTTCAACATAAGATTTAATATCAGCCATCTGTAACTTTGAGGGCATCACAAATCAACTCTGCTATAAGGTCAAGTCATAAAGCAGAGCGATTGTTCGTTTAAGATTGCCGTGTAATTGTAGAGTCTCTCTGCTTGATTTAGCACATGGTATTATTGAAATTTTTATGCAGTAACACAAGATACAAGCTAGCAAGCGAACTGGAAATCTATATCGAACTGCAGATGAAATCTTTAAAGTGTCTTAATGGAGGATTCATGGAAAAAAGTAACAAAGAATAATTCAGTCCTCAGATGACCTTGTTTATTTGGACAATTTCATTACAAGCCATTCCCAAGTATAATGGCAGCATTATGAGAGCAAATCTGCCAGTGATAAATACCTTCACCTAAAATAAACTTCTTAGATAAATCATCAGAGATGTCATCCCATGCCTTCTGAGGTCATAACTTAAACTGGAGCAATTTCAATCAGGATTTGTGAGATTAGTTCCTCAGTATCACAGCTCATGTACACACAGCTGCTCAAGCCAGATGGAAAATAACACATTTGCATGTTTCATTTGTGTTGACAACCGAAAAGGCTGACCGAAACTTTACACAATGATGTACAATGATGATTTTCTGTTGCAGATAATGTGTACTCTTTGCATTTCAAAAATGTGGGGTAATATGTTTTTCATGGATTTTCACAAATTGTTTTTCTAAAGAAACATAAAATATACAATTACTCTTTGATTTAGTTGAATTAGTTTGGCATTAACTGCATTTACTGTGATCGATACCTGGCGACAGTAAGCTCAATTCGGTCCAGAAATTTGGTCACAGCCCCTCTTCGTAATCTCTAGGAGAATTTGCTTTTCTAGTGCATGAAATCATATTCCAACCAACAATTATGATTATTCATAAGCTCTTTGTTCATCTGAATCCCACATAACTGGAATTGCAGAAAACTACTGTTTGACAATGGAAAATTCTGGGAAAAGGGATATATTTTACAAATGTTATCATGTAAATAAGCTTTGTTACACCTCAAATTGTAAGCAAATTTACATTGATGTTAAATAGCATATATAGCTTATACGCATGCTGTTGACTGACAGTTCTTGGATCCAAGACAGGTGGCGTCTCCATCGACCCCAGGAGGTTAACAAAAGCTAACATTGTAATATTGCCATCTGTTTACTGATGCCCAGGATCCAAGAACTGTCAGTCAACAGCATGTGTATGTAAGCTCTCTATACTATTTAACATCAATGTAAATTTCCTTACCATTTGAGGTGTAACATAAAGTTTATTTACACACACACACACAGACACACACACACAGACACAGACACACTTACCCCTCACAGGAAACTTTGTGCATTTTTAGATTTTCAAAAAACTTCATTCTGTGTGATTTATTAGCTTGTTTACCCGTGGGGACCTCAATTTAGGTCCCCACTGTGACATGAGTCCCCATGAGACTGTGTGTATTCAGGTTTAAGTCCCCACCAGAATAGAAAAACAGGTACACACACACACACACACACACACACACACACACACACATTAAAAAACGACTTATTTAAAGCATATAAAAAAAAATCCACTGTTTGAAAACACTTTGACAATGGATATTTGCAAGGCCTGCTCCATAAAGAGTCTTTAGAGGACAATATAGTTCCCATTAATTACCACTAGGGGGCAGTGTGCAGTCAATAATAGACACCCCATTCAAATACATTAAAGTTATTCTTAGATGAAAAATAAACTACAATACAAAATATCTGACACTCACAAATGATCTGCAGAAAGTTTCTGTCTCCAGTGGCTTCTCTTCTCTTACTAAATATTTAGATAAAACTGTACGCCTACAAATATATGTCCAAACTGCACAGCACTGCCAAAGAGGAGAACATTTTTCATGAACACACAGCTGGGCGTCTGCAGTTTTACAACACATTATGGTGTAAATATTGTAAACAGTACGCGCTGATATTTCCTATTTAAACTCATTATCAATCTGGCCTAAATACGGCTCCTCAAACTATTATGTTGCACATTAACAATCCTTAACCAAGCCTTATAAAGCCACTGGCATGATGCCCAGTTTAAAGGTGAAGGTTCTTTAATTGAATAAAACCATGGAGCTGTGGGATTGTTATGAAGCTGTAGAGGAGATGGAAGAGCTCTGGTCACCGTATAAGGGCTTTTCAGAGGGACAGAGCCTATATAATCGCTGCTCAGATGGACAAGAGCCGGCAGATTTGAACACAAACCTCATCCAAAAAAGGAGGGGAAAAACCATCTAGCATTCGTACTTGTGACCACAGTACATCTGATTTAAACTTTAGGGGTGACAATTAACAGGACATTTTATTTTGAATATTGTAATATTCACCAATTGTTTTCTCCAATTTTGGATGAAGTTTGAATGCCTTACAGAATTCCAGCTGCTGCTTTTAACAGTGCATAAATGAATAACAACACTACATTTAGCAGATAAAAAAAGGCATACATCATTTAAACACTGAGTATACGTTTTACTTTATGTAAGGACACAACAGAAATGCAGCTCCAGCGTTTATGGTATTTGGCTAAATAAATACTGTAGATCTAATTGTTTATGAGAATACACTGTAAAAAGTACAAATGTGCAGTTGGTCTTCTGTACAAAACAGTATGCATAAATGTGTTAAATGTGCACTTGTAGTGTTCTTCAAAACACACACACACAAACACAAACACACAAGACAAGATGATATTTTAAAGAATGTTGGTAACCAAAAAGTTGCTGGTAGCTATTGACTTATGGAAACAAACCAAATAAGGGCATGGGAAGGCACATGGGGAGCAGGACACACACGAAACATGGAACAGAGTCTGACAATAGTATGGAAAATGAAAATATTATGAAAGTCAATTGGAACCAGAAACTGTTTGATTACACACATTTTTCAAAATATCTTCTGTAAATATCTTCATTTATCAAAATATCTGTGCTGTACAGAAAAAAGTAAATAATGACAAAACTTTCATTTTGGGGTGAACTATCCCTTTGAGAGGGACAAAAAAAAACAAAAGTTCAGCTAACTGCATATAATATAAAATTGCATCTGCTTTTTATTATGTTAGTCAACACATCAAAATAAGTGCACTTCTTTAAGGATTAACAAAAATGTAAAGATCAAGAAAAGATCAAGATAGGCTTTATTACAAAGTGCACTTTTAAGAAACAGTAGTAGTGACATTTTATTTAATTAATATTGTATTATCTGCAAGTGCAGTTTTTTAAATACTTTGAAGGCATGAAGTACACTACATGTGCACATTGAATACAATTAAGTGCACTTCTTTTTTACAAGGGACATGAAACACATTTTAGGTCATCTGACATTTATTTATTTATTTTTTT
This sequence comes from Sinocyclocheilus rhinocerous, assembly GCF_001515625.1. NCBI lineage: Eukaryota > Metazoa > Chordata > Actinopteri > Cypriniformes > Cyprinidae > Sinocyclocheilus > Sinocyclocheilus rhinocerous. Next base: position 295,115 of record NW_015623444.1, on the reverse strand, counting down.
TTATTTTTTTTTTAGCATTAGGAGATTTACAATGTGAGGAAATCCTTTGTTATCAACACAATACATTTTAATAACATTGCAAACACGGTGCTTATACAGTTGCAATACATACTGTACTAAAAGAGTAAAATGTGCTTAAAGAGCCAAAATGTTATTTAATTAGTCAGTTCATGCAAGTGAAAAGGGTGAGTGTGTAAAGCTTGAAAAAGAAATTTTGCTTCGAAGAATCCATAAGCATGCGTTATTCAACACTTTGATTTTCTTTTGTTTGAAAGCAAGGCTGTTTGCATTATAGGGCATTTGTTTCTTGGACATTGTGATCAAACATTATTTGGCACGAAAAAGTGCATTTTAAATGTAACATTTTGGAAGAGAAATTCAAAAGCACAATTAGTTTTGTTCCCATAACCAAAATATGTAGTAAATGCAGCGTGCTGGAAAGTTCTCTCGGCTACTTCTGCCTCCTACAGCTTAAAGCAATTATCTCTCACTGTTTCCAAAAGACATTTCAGGTAAAATGAACCATGGTGGTCTAAAGACTGTCAGATTCCCATTGTTAAATATACATTAGCTGTAAATGGTGGACTTTCATATGAGAGTTGGGTAGCAGTTTACCGCAGCACACAGGAGTGAATCCAGCTGTAATGTTGATAGCTAAATGACTTAAGGTTAAGCATAACTCCTTACTACAGATTGCTGGACGCCTTCCATCGGTCTAACGGTTCATTATGAAAATGTTTTTGTACGTGCATGTTCAAAGGAGACTGTAGCAATCTGTACTTTTAAGGAACTCACATTGGGCTCTTTGTATAAGCCAAAAGATTCACGGTGTGCTCTAACTGTACGGCAGAATAAAAAAGCAGACCATTAGCAAACTAAAGACTTTTACCATTATAAATGCACATTATATATGAGAATGAAATATAAACATAACATACATGAATGCATAATATCCTTGTGAAAAAGCAATGTGCTTTTTAGCACTGAATGTGCACTTGCAGTGTATTTAAAATCTTAATAGTACATATTTTTTAAAAATCTGTATTTGCAGATAATGTAATATTACTTAAATAAAAGGCCACTTAAGTGCACTTCAAGAAAGACATTTTATGACTGTTTCTTGACACACTTGTAGACTTTTAAAAAGTTTTTTTTTTAAGGTACATTTTAAAAAATAGATTTTCTTAATAACATTCTGTTGTGCTTTAAAGAAGTACACTTTTATGTGTTGACTAACATACTAAAGCACATGTAAAGATAAAGTATGTTAAATGTACTAAACATCATTGCAGATTGCAAATACATTTAAATAAATAACATACAAGTTCTCATAGAAATGAGATTAAAGTCATTTTAATTTACCATAAATGCTTGTCAGTACATTCGGCAATCCAAACGCAATAGAACTAAAATGAAATTACATATAAAGATGCACATAAGTTCTACTTAAGTGGGTAAAAGCACTCAAAAGTTCATTTAATTGAATTTAATATACACTTAACCCATAATACATTTACATTTCATTAAAATTTGATCATTTAATTTCATTTAATTGGAACATGCAATTCTTTTAAAGTATATTATTTCCATAATAATTATAAGTACTGAACACCATGACCTCTATTATGTATCGCACTGAACAGATATTCATCATGAACAGTATTTCTCAGCTTCATGTCATGTTAGTTTTTAGGCATGTTTCTCTGCCGAGTTTGCTGTTAGTTGAGTCAGGTAAAAGTTATGTCTTCCAGATGACTTAGAGGAGCACGGGGTCACTCCACGAAGATGGAAGCACGTATCTCTCTCATGACAGCACAGGCAAATATTTGACCGCTCAGCTAAAAGTGTGAGCTTGCATATGTCTCATGTAAGCGTCAAGTCAGAAACTATACAGATCTAACAGAAAATTATCTGAGCACTCTAACAGGAAAAAAAAACAAACATTGCTATCAGGATTAATATTACGTAGTTATATATAATATTGGATTACTATTAATTAGGTTATTACTAATGAAATAGTTCACCTAAAAATGAAAATTTGCTGAAAATTTGCTCACCCTCAGGCCATCCAAGATGGAGAAAACATATACAGTATATATACAGTATATATATATATATATATATATATATATATAAAACAGCCAGATGAAAGTCTTAGATTTATGAGTCAAGGCTCTGTGGGTACACTGTATTACTCCAGTAGTGTTGTATTTTAAAGGTAGACTTTTAAAATTATAATGACACCAAAAACAGAAGCTTACTTTGCTGGTTATAGTTTTATGAGGGTTAAACTTGAGTGCACTGTAATATCATTACAAAAAGTCAAAGTTTGCCAATTAGGAGTTTGCCAAAGCTAAAGTCTATATAAGGACTGAAACCTTACTAATGGCTATTAAGGTTTTACGGAATTGTAAAATATGACTATATTTTGTGAATAACACTTTATGGAGCAACAAATAAATGATTTTTTTCAGCTGAGAATGACATGATTGCTTAACTACCTGTACACTGGCCAGGAACACATATTTCATGCAATATGCCCACTAGGTGACTTCAGACTCACGTCTAGTCTGTTATTGTTGATTTGTTGGTCAGTTCCACTGACTAGTACTTACCATACATATTTGAGCATTACTTTTGGTATGCTGCCAATTATTAGTTACATCAGTTACATGTAGAAGCAACCTGAACAAACGTATTCATATTTTATGTGAAGAGGTACTGTAATTTTTTTTAAAAGTTGTAAATAAAACAAACTTATGTTTTCATGATATCATGATAGCATGTTTTACAAGAAAATACCATTTCCTTCTTGAAATTTTCTTGTTTAATACAATGTGTTACGTGTAGTTTCTTTGTAGCTTCCTGTGACGTTTACTACTAATTTCTGAGTGAAAATGGTTTCAAAATCCTACACCAATTTATTATTATTAATGTTATTATTATTATTATTATTATTATTTTCATTGTAAGTTATGGTCCTTTAATCTGTGTGGCTTTCCTATGATAATAAAAACAAAATATATATTGTGTGTTTGAGTGGTCCAGACGCTACACATGTGATGTAAAAAGCTGTATGTATAAGAAATAACTTTATCATTAAGATGTTTTTAGCTTCAAATAATTTCTTCTGGTTAAAACACGAGTCCATATTACTGCAGAAAAAAAAAAAAAAAACCTCATCTAGCTGAATCAGAAATATGCACAGATCAAGCACCGTTTACAAGTGAAAAAATAAAAAACACTTCTACACAAATATGTGGGTGGATTTTGATTTGAGAGGACAACAGGAGATTGACTTTTTCCACTAGAGGAAGCATCCTTATGGATTATGGACTGTTGGTCAGAAGCAACAGTTTTAAGTTAAAAACGTCTTAATGATGGATTTGTTTCTTGTAAACATGCAGCTTTTCTCTTCACAAGACATTAACTGATGGACTGGAGTGGTGTGGATTACTTGTGGATTACTGTGATGTTTTTATCAGCTGTTTGGACTCTCATTCTGACGGCACCCATTCACTGCAGAGCATCCATTGGTGAGCCAGTGATGGAATGCTACATTTCTCCAAATCTGATGAAGAAACAAACTCATCTACATCTTGGATTACCTGAGGGTGAGTACATTTTCAGCAAATTTTTAGTTTTGATCAAACTATTCCTTTAATGTTAATGAAAATAATACTCGTTATTTATAATTCTGCTGTTACAAGAAAAGTTAAATTACAGTATTTTTCTGAAGTGGTTATACTGTACGTCCCCTGCTGGTCAACAGTGAAACTCACTGTGGTGACGATGACATCCTGACAGCTACACTGGAATGATTGATGGGGAAGTGATGTGATAGATGAGCATGATTTATTAAAACAAGGACCATATTAATCAAATTAGAAGAAAATAAAATATACACAAACACCAACAGATCTTTATCCATCCCGAGTGAATTTTAGAGTGCATCTGTTTAGAAGTTATTTAGCAGCATGTATGCTTCTTGTTTAATTATGCAGTCCTGATACATATATAATTTTCTGAGTGAAAATGGTTTCAAAATCCTACACCAATTTATTATTATTAATGTTATTATTATTATTATTATTATTATTTTCATTGTAAGTTATGGTCCTTTAATCTGTGTGGCTTTCCTATGATATTTAATAAAATAGCATTTGTAATGTTAATGTTCCCGGCAAATAAATATAAAATAAAATTAAAAAATTAAAAAATAAATAATGAAATACAAAAAATAATAAAACAACAACAACAACCATAAATAAATAAATAAATAATGAAATACACAAAATAATAAAACAACAGCAATAAATAAATAAATAAATAAATAATGAAATACATAAAATAATAAAACATCAACAAAAAAATAAAAAAATAAAAAAAAATAAAAAAATTCTTCAAATTCTATAAAATCAGCACAAATCTGTTAATTGTGAAACAATTAGATTGAATCATTTAAAAAGTAAGAACATGGTTTAAAAATGGCTAACTGTGGACCAAGAAAAATTGTACGAGATTTTGAAAAGAAAATTCTATGATATGAAAATTCTGTCATTATTTACTCAGCCTCCACTTGTTCTAAACCAATCAATTGACGGTAGCCATTGACTTCCACCAACATTCGTCAAAATATCTTCTTTTGTGTTCAGCAGCTTGAGGATGAGGATGAGTAAATGATGACAGAATGTTCATTTTTGGGTGAAATATCCCTTTAAGTATATTAGTATGTTGGTTAAAACTGTGTAGTCCAAATGAATGGAAATTCAATATGCAATTAAAATGCATAATCTTAAATATTAGGCCTAAATTGTTTAGTGTGCGTAATTGAGCATAGTGAAAACAGTGTGGGTTTTTAAAACTCTCTTTCTGCAAGCGATTCCATTTACCACTGAGCATAGAAACAGATATGGAAAACTCCCACTAAATTCTGAATCGCAGACATGCTAATATTCAGTACAACAGCACTCCTGCTAGCGCTATATTGCTTAAACATTTTACCCTCTTTTTAAATACCATATTTCATAGCCATGAAGAGCTTTTAAACGTGTTAAGCTGTTACATAAACAAAGCATTTAAGTATAAACACATGTCTCATGGGGTCAGAGACTGTGTTGACGGTGGTGCTGATTATTTCCATATAAATCATTATGAATACAACTTCAAGCATTCAAAATATGCGCATGTTCTAAGCTGACACTCGCAAAACTTGCTGATATAAGACGTTTTAGTAATTTGCACGTTATCCCTAAATCAAGGTTTCCTCTACAGTTAAAGATCAACTAATAATTCCAGCCGCTGGAAACTAACAGTTTAGATTCTTCTTGATATCTAGTGATGACAGATCGCCTGAACTTGGCCAACAAACTTTGTTAGCTTTGCTGTGACCATATAAGGACCCTTGCTCAAGCAGAGCCTGCGCAGCACAGATCTGCCTGTAAAATTCAGCTAAAGAAAAACAACTTTGCCAGTGAACATTTATCAAAACAACAGGCCAATCTGAACTCCGCGGGTGGCCACTAAGACATGTTGTCATTATGCAAGAATCCAACTCAACGTTCGTTTACAACATTGCCCAAGTGTCCAGCAAAGACAGTTAACCGTCGTTATTTAACTGTATAAGAGAACTACATTTATAAAAAACCTCAAGTTTTGACAATATAGGCCCAGCTTTGTGGTTACAATTATCATGCACATGTAAACTCAAATGAACATTAAACCCACTTTTGTCTAAGAACAAAACTTTCAAGATGCCTACATGTAACAAACTCAAGAAAACTTGAAATGAGCTGCTTAAGCCAGCCTAAGATGAGTTCCTGGTTGAATCTGATCCAAGCTGGTGTTTATCTGATAAACCAGTTGGCATCCTAGTTTGACCAGCTAAAGAAAGTGCCTAAAGACCAGAAAACCAGCAGGGTCCTTTGAAAGTGCATTTGTGTGTTTCGTTATAAAACTCAAACAATAAAACAAATTGGAGAAAGAGCCATAATGAAAGAACAGAAAGCAATGGATATTCATCCTCGTCACCAGGTACTATAAACTGCGTTATTGTTGAATCTTCATCAGTGGTCTCACCTCGAGCAGCTGGATTGGATGTTGAGGGTCTTGAGCGCTCTGGCTGAGTCTGAATCCCCAGGGCGCACCGCCGCGCAGCGTCACACACGCAAACTCGCCCGTGCCCATCCTCCTGCGGCTGTCCTCCAGTCTGAGAGAAGTCAAGCTTCTTCTGCGATATCTGAGGCTGCCTTCGGTGGGTGTAAAGCCACAACAGCTGGAGTCCGGCCCTCTTTTCGGCGTCATTCTTCAGAGACCATCCTGAGGAGAGTAACTGTTCTTTACTCAGGTTTAACCCTCAAGCATCCTTTGGGACAAATTTGGGCAAAATTATTTTATTTAAAAAAAAAAAATAGTTTCCTTAATCTGAGGTGTACAAGACGTGGCTACTTTTCCTAAGTTTGCCACCTGAACACACACACACACACACACACA
>NW_015623444.1:284665-286462 GCF_001515625.1 Sinocyclocheilus rhinocerous | reverse complement strand
TTAAGAATAAAGAATGTTGTGCTCAATAGAAGAAAGAAACTCATACAGCTTTGGAACAACTTGAGGGTGAGTACTTTTATTTTTTGGGTGAACTGTCCCTTTAAGTATATTAGTTTGTTTGTTAAAACTGTGTAGTCCAAATTAATGGAAATTTTATATGCAATTAAAATACATAATTTTAAATATTAGGCCTAAATTGCTTGGTGTGAGTAACTGAGCGTAGTAAAAACAATATGGGTTTTTAAAAATCTTAATGTTTTCTCTGTTTGAAAGTGATTTCTTTCACCACTGAGCATAAAATCTTTTTTTTCTCTGTTTAAATACCGTATTTCATAGCCATGAAGAGCTTTTAAACGTGTTAAGCTGTTACATAAACAAAGCATTTAAGTATAAACACATGTCTCATGGGGTCAGAGACTGTGTTGACGGTGGTGCTGATTATTTCCATATAAATCATTATGAATACAACTTCAAGCATTCAAAATATGCGCATGTTCTAAGCTGACACTCGCAAAACTTGCTGATATAAGACGTTTTAGTAATTTGCACGTTATCCCTAAATCAAGGTTTCCTCTACAGTTAAAGATCAACTAATAATTCCAGCCGCTGGAAACTAACAGTTTAGATTCTTCTTGATATCTAGTGATGACAGATCGCCTGAACTTGGCCAACAAACTTTGTTAGCTTTGCTGTGACCATATAAGGACCCTTGCTCAAGCAGAGCCTGCGCAGCACAGATCTGCCTGTAAAATTCAGCTAAAGAAAAACAACTTTGCCAGTGAACATTTATCAAAACAACAGGCCAATCTGAACTCCGCGGGTGGCCACTAAGACATGTTGTCATTATGCAAGAATCCAACTCAACGTTCGTTTACAACATTGCCCAAGTGTCCGGCAAAGACAGTTAACCGTCGTTATTTAACTGTATAAGAGAACTACATTTATAAAAAACCTCAAGTTTTAACAATATAGGCCCAGCTTTGTGGTTACAATTATCATGCACATGTAAACTCAAATGAACATTAAACCCACTTTTGTCTAAGAACAAAACTTTCAAGATGCCTACATGTAACAAACTCAAGAAAACTTGAAATGAGCTGCTTAAGCCAGCCTAAGATGAGTTCCTGGTTGAATCTGATCCAAGCTGGTGTTTATCTGATAAACCAGTTGGCATCCTAGTTTGACCAGCTAAAGAAAGTGCCTAAAGACCAGAAAACCAGCAGGGTCCTTTGAAAGTGCATTTGTGTGTTTCGTTATAAAACTCAAACAATAAAACAAATTGGAGAAAGAGCCATAATGAAAGAACAGAAAGCAATGGATATTCATCCTCGTCACCAGGTACTATAAACTGCGTTATTGTTGAATCTTCATCAGTGGTCTCACCTCGAGCAGCTGGATTGGATGTTGAGGGTCTTGAGCGCTCTGGCTGAGTCTGAATCCCCAGGGCGCACCGCCGCGCAGCGTCACACACGCAAACTCGCCCGTGCCCATCCTCCTGCGGCTGTCCTCCAGTCTGAGAGAAGTCAAGCTTCTTCTGCGATATCTGAGGCTGCCTTCGGTGGGTGTAAAGCCACAACAGCTGGAGTCCGGCCCTCTTTTCGGCGTCATTCTTCAGAGACCATCCTGAGGAGAGTAACTGTTCTTTACTCAGGTTTAACCCTCAAGCATCCTTTGGGACAAATTTGGGCAAAATTATTTTATTTAAAAAAAAAAAATAGTTTCCTTAATCTGAGGTGTACAAGACGTGGCTACTTTTCCTAAGTTTGCCACCTGAACACACACACACACACACACACA
>NW_015623444.1:284153-284655 GCF_001515625.1 Sinocyclocheilus rhinocerous | reverse complement strand
ACATTCCATAGGCGTAATGGTTTTTATACTGTACAAACTGTATTTTCTATCGCCCTACAGCAACCCTACACCTAAACTTACCTCTCACAGGAAACTTTCTGCATTTTTAGATATTCTAAAAACTTCATTCTGTATGATGTATAATCTTGTAATTTTATAATCTTGTTTCCTCATGGGCACCTAAAAATGTCCCAGTAAGGTATTTGTTTGTTTGTGGAACTCTGTCCTCAGATAAAATAAAATAAAATAAAATAAAATACAAGAAAATAAAAGAAAATTAAAATAAAAGGCAAACTGTTCTCGGGACAAGTTGGGACATATATGTTGGTCAAACTAATAATTCATGTTAGCTTTTCCACTTTTGTTGTTTCATGAATTGTTTTGTTTTTTAAATATTGCTGAAAAGTCTATAGTATATACTATATGTTTTTTTTTTGGTGTTTGGTTTAGTGTTATGTTAGAATCATTATTATACTCTTATACCTTTTGTTCTTTAATATTT
>NW_015623444.1:280835-284093 GCF_001515625.1 Sinocyclocheilus rhinocerous | reverse complement strand
GTAGTAAGTATTTATAAAGTTTTAGCTTTTAGTTTTGGATCTGTTTTTAGTTGTTTTAATACCACAATTGATTGCTTCTGTTGTCCTCATTTGTAAGTCGCTTTGGATAAATACGTCTGCTAAATGACTAAATAAAAATAAAATAAATATACTATAATGCATTTTAAATACAAATGTTTTTGGAACAAATGTTTTCTAACTATTTCATATTTACACGATACAGTATTTACACTATAAGTCAGTTAACAGCTTGTTTCCATTGTGACTATGGACAGCATATCCCACTACACTTTTAGTGAAGTCAGTTATTGAAGTCTCACAGAACTAGAGCCAAAGGAGTGTCACTGTTAAGCAAGATGCTCATTAGCAAAATCAGATTAAATCAATCAGAGGGGCAAGGCCAGAATATTTAACATGCCTAACGCCACTGTTCATATATCTAGGAGGTAATAAAGATCAGCACTAATATAGCCTACTTATTATACTGCAGTATAATAAACTTGACAGATCAAGCTGGAGTAAAGCGACTGAAGACGAGTCAGAATCAAAGACCAACAGAGAAAGAGTACTGCTTTAGAAGCACTTCAGAAAATGTAGATTCAAAGCACCATGAAGCCAAAAGAGTTACAGACTTTGCATATTCCATATCTTATAATACAAGATATCCTTGTAAATAATAAGTGTGCTAAATTGTAGGCCTATTTAATGTGCACTTGTAGTGCATTTCAAATCTTAAACGTATAAAACTATCGTATGTACTTGCAAATAATATAGCAAGGAAATAAAAGTCCACTTATGTGTATTACTTTCGAGTACTTTTTAAATAAAATGTACATAAATTACACTTAAACTCATTGTTTTAACAATCATTTGTCATGCTTTAAACAAATACACTTTAACTGATGTGTTGCTTTACATACTAAAGCACATGTAAAGTGCCTGATTATAATTTTAATTACATATAAAGTAAAAAAAAATGAAAAAGTGCTAAATTGCAACAAAAGGCAATTTTTTAACTACATGACATACATGTTTCAATAGAAATGATATTAAAGTATATTTTAGTTTACCACCAATACATTCAGCAGTACAATTTAACAATCATTTCAAACAGAAGTAATTGTGAAAAAAGATTTTTCGGTCAAAAAAGTACTCTAAAGTACTTTGCAATGTCTTCAGAATCCCTCACAAAATACAAAGTGTTATATAACTGTAACATAGCCTAATGTTTTTCCATTGTGACTTGGATGCTGTCACATTGTGCACAAGACCAAAGAACAGAGAAATATGCACATGATGAGCAATCTTGAATAATATTATCACGTTTTGTTCATTTGCATGCATTTTCTATTCAAGAAGCACCCACAGATCAGAACGAGCTATGTGCTGCTTCTCTGTGAAGGCCAGCCCAGAATGGAGTTTGCAGGCTACGCACATCTGTCTCCTTGCTGACGTAGTGGTTCCCATCGGCATGCGCATGCGCAGAGGCGGCTGCTCTGTGACGCTCCGTGACACCGGCGCTGTATTGGAGTTTGACGTGGCACTCTCGGCACGCGATTCAACATCAGCAGCGGAAAGGACGCAGCTCATCATTCTCCTTCAGGTGAGTCTCTATTCTGTTGTTATGTACTAGTAAACTAACAAACTAAAGATGGTTTTTGAAAGACAACCTTATTTTGACTGTAGTCTCTAAGCGTCTTTATTCATATAACGTTACTATATATATATATTTGTAAGTTTGGCTTGTACAGTATGCCAGTTTTCGTCTTCAGCAGAAAATATTTCGTAACTTTGTATCGCTGACAGCTGGTCCACGCGCATTATTATCAGCATATCGATCCTGTCCATTACATGTGCTGAAGTCTATCAATATGGACTTTATTCAGTAAAGTGAAACATTGCAGGTCTGTCATAACGGTCTTTGACGTGGCAGTTCAGGGCAGTGGCGACTGATACTGTACATTCACGCATAGCATCTCTGCTCTGAATATCGTGTGTGTTAACTGTTATAAATTAAATATTATCTTACCCTGACAATTGCTAAAGGCCTCTTGCAGAGACATTATGTCTCAGACAGGCCAATCATTTTAGAGAAAGAGCAGCCCAGTGTTCAATTTAGAGGATTTGTATTTAATAAACCGGAGGACATTGCTTTGTATTTTTTGCTTTGAGCTGTTTTCAAGCTCTGCTGTGTGAAAACATGCAGTAGGGATAGTTAGTTTATTTGTATAAGAAGTTTATTGAAACTAGGCATACTTTAGGCCTATAATTAAAGGGTTAGTTCACCCAAAAATGAAAATTAGCCCATAGTGCTGGGCGGTATACCGGTTCATACCGAATACCGGTGTTTATTTTTGTTATGATATGAATTTTTTAAATACCGCAATACCGGTGTGTATGTCGCTTAAACAACGTTCGGAACGCGACACTAGGCGCGTTTCCATTACAGATTTGCGCAAAACTTTGGCGATATTTTATAAATGTCGATAAAAAAGTATTGCGAAATGCCGGCGTTTCCATTAACCAATGTTATGCGACTAAAACGTAACCTTTTGCCTCTCGCGATAAGTCATGGCAACGGATTTTAGTGGGATTTTGGCTATATTTATTCAAAGGAGGAGTATGTGTGTATTTTTACAGAAGCAGCACAGAGAGCCGCTTCAGAAACGTGCGTGGCGCGGCTGGAATAAACCATAGTCCACAATATCCACATTGACTGCCACAAATATCCACCGCCCGCTGCCATCAGCTCCCGCGTCTCACACACACACACACACGAGCGCAACTTTAGCACTAGATTTAGCAACTTTCAGACCCTTTTAGCGGCTTTTTTCCATAGAATATTCATACTGACAAACCTAGCGACTTTTTTGGATAAACCTTAGCTATGGTTCAGTTGGAAGATTTCGCCAGTGCTGTCCCGCGAACGCGAGCTCTGACTTTACCGGAGAAGTGTCGCCTCTCTCTGCGTCTGTTCTGTGCAGTGAGCACTGTTGCAAACTCTCGCAAGACAAATAAGCAACCGCTGCTTCAAAAACAAGCCCAAAACAAGCCCAATTTTGTTTTGATGATTTATTATCATCAATATTATTTATTATCGATAATTTATTACCAATAAATGAGCCTGCAACATATTAAACTGAAACCACTCTTTTATCTGAAAAGCAAAAACAGAAGCTATTTTACAAAAATCAGCCAACTGCAACAAAAATGGGAACAAAACTCATCTCCAATCCCCTGTGTGCAGAATAGGATTGG
>NW_015623444.1:276862-278062 GCF_001515625.1 Sinocyclocheilus rhinocerous | reverse complement strand
TACTGTGAACGGAGCCGCTGTGTGACGCACGTACTTAACCTACACGCATATAAATAATTAAAGCGCATACTGTATTAGAACTGCATCGCATTTAATTATTTAATTAAATCGTAGCGTTTGTGAATTGACAATTATGCTTAATTATGATTTTTAAATGGGTTTAATATATCATGCAGCCTTGGGAAACAGTCTAATAATGTGTTTTATGGATTCTCGTCCGTGAAATGCGCCACTTCTGGTATTTTGCCGGTTAGTCCACGCGAGCAAAATGAAGTCGAGGATTTTTTTAAAAATCGAATAGTCGAATAAAATCGACGAATCGCGACAGCCCATAGTTTCAATGGCTTGAAATCGGTTGTTTTAAAACTGCAGCGCTTAAAAACGCGTGTCCATGCTACAGATGTAGTCCCTCGTTTAGGAACGTGCTCCTGGTTTTGTCCTGGCTGGTCGTTCTCCTGCTAGGAGCCACCTGCTTCGGTCTCCACTGTTGCCAACTCTTGCAAGACAAATAAGCAAGCTTCAAAAACAAGCCCAATTTTTTTTTGGATGATTTATTATCATTAATATTATTTATTATCAATTATTTATTACCAATAAATGAGCCTGCAACATATTAAACTGAAACCACTCTTTTATCTGAAAAGCAAAAACAGAAGCTATTTTACAAAAATCAGCCAACTGCAACAAAAATGGGAACAAAACTAATCTCCAATCACCTGTGTGCAGAATAGGATTGGAGAGATGGAAAAGGAGAAAAACACAAGAGCTTCAAAGGGGAGCTGTAACATAGCCACATATTTATAGCCTACTAAAATATAGGCTATTCGAACCATATTTACTCTTAGTATTAGTATATGACTACTTGTTTTTTATTACAGCCCGTGATAATTAATACATTACAAAAACATTGTAAAAATAAAAAAATAGGCTAAAAGAAAGTCATCCGTCGTCCCACTCCTCTACGTCTACTTCTGTCATCGCTTGGATTACAGCGTCACGGCATGCGCCTTCTTTTTGAACGTGATTTTCTCCGAGGAGGGGGTGGAACATTTGGCAAATTACGCTGCAGCATTTATATTATTGCACTGGTTGGCTATTAATGGCGAGCAGACAGAGTGTCATTCATTGGAGAATACGGCGAACATAAATAAAGAAACGAAGTTGCTTGTCAGATTTCCCTAACAAGCAACCATATTTTTT
>NW_015623444.1:269985-276624 GCF_001515625.1 Sinocyclocheilus rhinocerous | reverse complement strand
ATTAAAGTGATTATTACGTTTTGAATATGGATATTTTTCTTACAAAAACGCATCGATTTGCTACAGGAGGCCTTTGTTCACCCCCCGGAGCCGTGTGAGACACTTTTTTTTATGGATGGGTGCTTTTTATTTAACTTGTTTTGGACTGATGCATGCAACATCCGCTGAGTGCCATGAAACAGCTTGAAAGATCAAAGACAATTTTTCATATAACTCCGACTGGATTCGTCTGAAAGAAGAAAGTAATATACACCTAGGATGACTTGAGGGTAAGTAATTTATGGGCTAATTTTCATTTTTGGGTGAACTAACCCTTTAATTGTAAAAATGTTAGTTATTTTAATGCAGGACATGTAAAGTGCTACAGTAAAAACCTATTAATTGATCTGCTGCAATGGTAAAGCAATATTCTATTTTAGAACATTTTTATTTTATTAAATGACATAATTGTCGTTTTACTGATTTATTTATAATAAACACAAAGTATGAATCACTGTTTAGTTTATGGGAAATTCCATGCATGATCATCATTCTTGTTTTTGTTATCAGTTATGTACAGTGGAGTGTTTTATGTTGCATTTTATGTAGGCCTAATGATTTCATTTTATATATTTATGACACTGTTTTGTTGTTTTAGGGCATTTTTTATTAACTTTAAATCATCTTCTGACGTTTGTAGTGGGAATATTAAAACCAGTACATTTTACAGAGTTTAATAGCTCAAATCGGTTGGTAAATAAACATTACATGATGTAATGACCTTTTAATTAAACAGATGCCATAAAGATGTCCATTTCAGTGCATTGCCATAACCTTATTATTTATGGTGAAGTTATAAAATTAATTAAAGTCTGAATACAATAGTCAAACCATTATATTCACATTTTGCATGTACCGGTATGTATTCTTGGCCGATTGTGTTATCATAAACTCCTCTTATCTCAGTCTAGTGACAAAGTTCCTGATCACACATGCTTAGGGTTGAGGTAATCATATCAGGTAAAGTCTAAACTGTAGAAAACATTTCATTATCTTTACAACAAACTGCTTCTGGGGTTCATTCACTCTACAACCTTTTAAAAAGTGCACTTTGTAATTAAAATGTAAAATCATTATGTTTTAATAATCTTTTGTCATGCTTACAAACGTAACACCTATTTTGATGTGTACTAAATACTAAATATACTAAATTGCAACTTAAATTGTAATTAAAAAGTTGGTGTTACAAGTATATATTTAAACACATGGCATAGAAGTTTCTATAGAAATGACATTAAAGTATATTTTAGTTGACCATAAATGCTTGTTAATAAATTCTGCAGTACTTTAACCATATTTCAAAGACAATAGAAGTAATTGTGAATTTACATAAAAAGATCAAGTCCTACTTCAGTGGATAAAATGCACTTTAAAGTTCATCTAATTGCATTTAATATAAATTTAAATCATAATACATTTTCATTTAATTGCAATTAACATGCAAATAAGTGCCCGAAAACATTACATTCAGTTAGCACTTTACCACAATTTAGTACTCTTTTTCAAAGTATGCTAAAGTGTACTTCTTTTTACACAATGGTTAGTAATGGGCCGAATGCAACAGATAGATTAGAAGTTTTATGACTTCAAAATTAAAAGTTCATGTGTATTTCTGTTTTAAACCCGCAAAACGAATGAAGTTTGATGGAAACGTCAAATTGCACATATAAAGTAGTTCTAATTCACCCCCTTTCTTCTATTCCAGGTCACCTTTTTTTTTGTCCCAGACTGGAATGAAAGAGGTATAACAGTAGGATGAGTCAGCAAGGTTATGTTGCCGCCCCTCCATACTCCCAGGCCCAGGCTGGAATGGGGGGATACTCTGCAGGTTTTGGGAACCCCCCACCTCAGTCGCATTATGGCATGTATGGATCTCCGCCACAGGGCTACTCTGCCCCTCCGACAGGTAAAGTGATCTTCTTTTGCTGAGTTCTGTTCTAAAACTGGCAAGTTTCATCTTGTCCCTATGATATAGGAGTCTCAGCACCACCTCAGCTTAAATAAATAAACAGGGTCAATCCTTTATGAAACGTCTCTGTTACCCTCGGTTTAACGGAGATGTTATGTCGTGACGACATGGGGGGGTTTACTTGAGAGCCCCAATCTGCTCTGACTAATGAATTTTGGCTAGTGGATTTTGCATACCTGAGCCACTCCCCGTGCATACGCATATAAATAGGCGACAGGTGCATCCACTCATCAGGTTTTACACTAAGGAGCCGAGAACGTGTCCCTGGCAACCAGTGATGGTTCAAGATTGTGGCAAGGGGACATAACATCTCCATTCCCTCCATCAGGGAACGAGGGTTACGTACGTAACCGAGACGTTCCCTATCTGTCGGTCACTACGAGTTATGTCGTGACGACATAGGGGGTCCATGGAAAGCGCCACAACCTGAACCCTGTAGTGCTGCAAATGTTGACAAGCAGTCGCGTGTCAGACAAATGCTACGCAAAGGTCGTAACCTTCCCAACACCCCAGCGCAAATTCGCTGACCTTGTGAGCGAAACGTGAGAGCAGGCCGGCCCGAACACAAGGCACTCTGCGCTCACCAAAAATGCTTGGAAGTCCCCGACCCTCTTGATGGAAGTGAGCATGGTCAGGAGCGCTGTCTTAGCATGACTGAATTAATGAATTAATGATGCATTTATATAGCGCTTTATTGTGTATTGCTGTACATCCAAAGCGCTTTACAATCATGTGTGGGGGGGTGATGCGACAGCACCTGGATGATGCGACAGCAGCCACAGTACAACGGCGCCAGTGTGATCATAGAGCCATGGAGTCATAGAGCCAGTCAAGTGGTTGGGGATTATTAGGAGGCCAAGATTGACAAGAGCCAGTGGCGGCAATTTGGCCAGGACACCGTGGTTACACCCCTACTCTTTACGAAAAGTGCCATGGGATTTTTTTTTTTAAAATTAACCACAGAGAATCAGGACCTCGGCTTAGCGTCTCATCCGAAGGACAGTGCTTTTTGACAGTATAGTGTCCCCATCACTATACTGGGGCGTTAGGACCCACACAGACCACAGGGTGAGCACCCCCTGCTGGCCTTACTAACACCTCTTCCAACAGCAACCTAGTTTTCCCAGGAGGTCTCCAGGTACTGACCAGGCTAAACCCTGCTTAGCTTCAGTGGGCAACCAGTCTTGGGTTGCAGGGTGATATGGCTGTGGCAACTGTTAGCAGATAGGAACTTAAGCTCAACTGAGTCCATTGGCTCAAAGGGATCCCTCTGACAGCCAGCCAGGACAGTAGAGAGATCCCATGGGGGGCACCAGGAGTGGCCTAGGAGGACTGAACCTTCTGGCACTCCTCAGGAACTTGACGATGAGATCGTGCTTTCCTGCAAGAAAGAAAGCAGTACTCCAATCGTGGATCTTTGGGGGTCTTCTCGGCAAGAAGAACACCAGTTCACGAACAGACTCCACTTCAGAGCATAGGCTTGCCTCGTCAAGGAAGCTCTAGCCTGAGTGAACGTGTTTACCACTGCCGGTGGCAGATCACTTATGTCTGCCGTGTCCCGTCCAGGAGCCACACGTGGAGGTCCCGGAGATCTGGACGCGGGTGCCATATGGTGCCGAGCCCCTGAGAAAGGGGGCTGTCGTGAGGACCATGAGTTCCGAAAACCAGGTCCGGGTGGGCCAGTACGGCGCAACCAGCAAAGACCTGTTCCTTGTCCTCTCTGACCTTGCACAGTGTCTGTGCGAGAAGGCTCACTGGGGGAAACGAATACTTGTGTAGAGCCTGAGGCCAGCTGTGTGCCAGCGCGTCCGTGCCGAGGGGGGCCTCGGTCAGGGAGTAATACAGATGGCAGTGGGAGGACTTGCGGGAAGCAAACAGGTCTACCTGGGCTACCTGAATCGATTCCAGATCAGCCGGACTGTCTCGGGATTGAGTCGCAATTCCCTGGGGAACATGAGCTGTCGTGAGAGCGTGTCAGCTGCATGATTGAGCTCCCCCAAAATGTGGACGGCACGCAGCGACTTGAGCCGCATCTGACTCCAGAGGAGGAGATGACGGGCGAGCTGTGACATGCGACGTGAACGTAGACCTCCCTGCCGGTTGATGTACGACACGGCCGCAGTGTTGTCTGTGCAGACCAACACGTGCTTGTCCTGTAGCAGTGGCCGGAACTGCCTTAAGGCAAGATGCAATGCCAACAGCTCTAGGCAGTTGATGTGCCAAAGCAGTCGAGGTCCCGTCCAGAGCCCCAAGGCTGCCTGCCCATTGCATGTAGCGCCCCAACCCATACTGGAGGCATCTGTCGTGACAACGACATGCCGGGACACTTGTTCTAAGGGCACCCCGGCCCGTAGAAAGGAAAGGTCTGTCCAAGAGCTGAATGAGCGGCGAGACGTCGGCGTGATGGTCACATGGAGTGTACCGTAACGCCATGCCCATCTGCCTGTGTCGAGGAAGAATCGAGACATGAAAGTAAGCATCCTTCAGGTCGACCGCTGCAAACCAATCCTGGGGCTGGATGCATCTGATGATGCGCTTCGGCATCAACATCTTGAACGAAAGCTTGTGAAGGGCCCGATTTAAGACCCGCAGATCCAGGATTGGCCGAAGGCCACCGCCTTTCTTGGGCACGATGAAGTAAGGGCTGTAAAACCCTGACTTCATCTCGGCTGGAGGGACAGGCTCGATTGCATCTTTTGCCAGGAGGACAGCAATCTCGTCGTGCAGGACAGGGGCATCTCGGGCTGCCACCGAAGTCTCGAGAATGCCGCTAAACCTGGCAGGTCGCCTGGCAAACTAAATCGCGTTACCGAGTCAAACTGTCCGATTGAGCCATCGGGACGGGTTGGACAGTGCAAGCCACGCCTCCAAGCTCCATACGAGTGGCACCAAAGGGACAATCGACGCACCCGCTGTGGTGCAGCGGTGGGAAGTCGTGCTGGACGGCACAGAAGGCATCGCATTCTGGCTCATCACAGCAGGACTCCCCGTGTCCCCGGAGGGACTGGCCAGAGATGCGTGGGGAGGCAACGGAGGGCCGGCTGGGACACGGAGGGCGCCGCAGTCCTCCGAGAGGCTCGACGCACCGGCCTCAACGGTGTCTCAGCACGGGGCAGAGGCGTTTTCGGGAACGCAGGGGGGACACTCGGCGATGAGCAGGCTGAGACGCGGCCCACGGCAGAGCGGTGGCAGCTGGAGGATCACACCGGGGCAAGATGGGCTGGATGGCCTCAGTCTGTCTCTGCACTGCCGAGAACCTGCAGGGCAAAGTCCTCGACAGTGTCGCCGAATAGGCCAACCTGCGAGATGGAAGCGTCAAGAAAGCGCACTTTGTCGACATCTCTCGTCTCAGCGAGGTTAAGCCAAAGATGGCGCTCTTGGGCCACAAGCGTGGACATCGCCTTCCCGAGGGACCGCGCCATGACTTTCGTCACCCGGAGGGCGAAGTCAGTCGCCGTGCGCAGTTCCTGCATCAACCCTGGGTCAGAACTACCCTCATGCATTTGTTTGAGTGCCTTGGCTTGGTGGACCTGCAGGATAGCCATGGCATGCAGGGCAGAGGCTACCTGGACTGCAGCACCATAAGATTTGGCCACGAGAGCGGCCGTCAGCTTACAGGCTTTGTACGGGAGACGTGGACGATTCCTCCAAGTGGCGGCGTTTTGCGGGCACAGGTGCACAGCAACCGCTCTCTCCACCTGGGGAATGTCTACGTACCCCCTAGCCGCCCGGCCATCGAGGGTAGTGAGGACGGAGGAGGGAGACGAGCGGCTTCTGGCTGAAAAAGGGGCCGTCCATGACTTCGTCAGCTCCTCATGCACCTCCGGGAAAAAAGGCACCGGCGCACGGTGCGGTTGTGAGCTGCGCCACATGCCAAGAAACCAATCATCCAGCCGCGAGAGGGTTGGACTGGGAGGCGTGCACACCTCCAGCCCAATACTCACGTCTGCCCGGGAATGCACGGCCATCACTTCTGGGTCCGATTCGGCGGCAGCGACAACACCCGAGGGGCGCAGCCCTGCAGAATCTTCATCCTCGGAGGACGATAGCCCAGCCCCCGATGCTGCGATCGACATCCGATCCTCCGGCGACGCACCGAATTAAATGCTGGGACAGTCACGAGCCGGGCCAGCGAAATCACTCTGGAGCCACACGGGACATTCGCTGCGGGAGGAGTGAGAGGTCCGCAGGGACGTGCCCGGCGGAGAAGCTCTCACTGTGACCCTCAGATCTCCCAGAGCTCTAGCCGGCGGTCCCCTGCTCATGACAGGAAAACCGGGACGGGTAGAGACAGAGGGTGCAGCTCCATTCCCCGTGAGAAGAGAGAGGCGAGATTGCAGCGAAGCCATCTCATACGCTCGCAATAAATGCATGAGTCATCCACGAACGCAGCTTCAGCGTGTTGGATGCCCAGACACTGAAGGCAACGCTCCTGGCCGTCGACAGAGGACAGGTAACGACCGCAACCAAGAGAACACGGACGGAACGGCATCTTTAAAAAGACGCGAACCATCAGTGATGAGAAACTGCTCTTTTAGTTGAAGCACCCAGGGGAATCGCTGAATCAACAGGGACACCGCTGTTTGTGCCGTCACGCCAACCAGGAACAGCTTCTTTCTTCCAGTCAGAAC
>NW_015623444.1:262757-266661 GCF_001515625.1 Sinocyclocheilus rhinocerous | reverse complement strand
GCAGGGACGTGCCCGGCGGAGAAGCTCTCACTGTGACCCTCAGATCTCCCAGAGCTCTAGCCGGCGGTCCCCTGCTCATGACAGGAAAACCGGGACGGGTAGAGACAGAGGGTGCCACTCTGTTCCCCGTGAGGAGATAGAGGCAAGATCGCAGCGTAGCCATGCTCATACGCTCGCAATGAACGCATGAGTCATCCACGAACGCAGCTTCAGCGTGTTGGATGCCCAGACACTGAAGGCAACGCTCCTGGCCGTCGACAGAGGACAGGTAACGACCGCAACCAAGAGAACACGGACGGAACGGCATCTTTAAAAAGACGCGAACCATCAGTGATGAGAAACTGCTCTTTTAGTTGAAGCACCCAGGGGAATCGCTGAATCAACAGGGACACCGCTGTTTGTGCCGTCACGCCAACCAGGAACAGCTTCTTTCTTCCAGTCAGAACAAAAAGGCTTTGTGGAGAAGAAATCATTCACCCACTCGGCTCCGAAGCAAAAATCTGATGAGTGGATGCACCTGTCGCCTATTTATACCCATATGCACGGGGAGTGACTCAGGTATGCAAAATCCACTAGCCAAAATTCATTAGCGTTTTCTCTTAAAGAAAGAGTGGATTGGGGCTCTCAAGTAACCCCCCCCATGTCGTCACGACATAACTCGTAGTGACCGTCAGATAGGGAACTGCTTTTCAATATAGTGTCAGCTGTCCCTGCATACTCTGTATTTTATATGCTGAAATTCATTTTATCACAGTTTAATCTTCTCACATGCTTATGTACATGTAAAAACGAATGCTGTTTTTCCAGGTGTGCTCAAACCTCCTGCCTCCTCTTTTTCTGGAATGCCTCCACCACCAGTATCCAGCCAGTATGGTGCTAACATTCAGCAAAATGGGGCCCATCCCCACAGGTGAATACTGGTTCAATGTGATGAAACATTTATGAAATTGCAATTTTTTTTTATAATGTGTTTTTTTTTGCTCCCATCAGTTTCCCTCCTCCTGTTGCTTCAGCTCCTTCCATGTCTCCTTATGGACAGCCTCCTCAAAGTGCTTTTCATAGTATGGCACAAGCCCCGCCTCCAACACAACAGCTGACCAATCAAATGAGTGTTATGAACATTGGAGGATATGGTAAGTCAGATGCCATTTTATATTGAAGTGAACTAAATTTCAGAGGGCCCATTTTATACCCATTCACCATTATCTTTAGGCCAAAGGCCCATGCAGGTACCGCAGTCCACTTCCAGCTCAGCAGCACTACAACAGTTTCAAACTTCACCACCAGCAGCAATGGGACATCCGCCCCTTTCTCCACCAGGACAGCAGCCGCCCTCTCTTGGATCTCCTCCACCAATGGCCACGATAGGTTCTGTGACAGCTCCGCCAATGGGAATGTCTGGCCCACCTGGACCAGGTGTCCACCAACCACCACTGGGACCCCAAGGCTATCCACAGCAACCAGGTAAAAACTAGGAAATTTTGCACCAGTGATTAAGAAATGGTTCAGGAGCATATCTTTGTGACCTTGGACCACAAAACCAGTCATAAGGGTCAATTTTTTTGAAACTGAGATTTATGAATAAATAAGCTTTCCATTGATGTATGGTTTGTTAGGATAGGACAATATTTGGCCAAGATACAACTATTTGAAAATCTGGAATCTGAGGGTGCAAACATTTTTTTTTTAAATTTTGAAAATCGCATTTAAATTTGTCCAAATGAATTTCTTAGCGATGTATATTACTAATCAAGAAGTTTTATATATATTTACGGTAGGAAATTTACAAAATATCTTCATGGAACATGATCTTTACTTAATATCCTAATGATTTTTGCCATAAAAGAGTAATCGATAATTTTGACCCATACAATGTATTGTTGGCTATTGCTACAAATATACCCGTGCTACTTATGACTGGTTCTGTGCTCCTGGGTCACATTTAAAGGTGAAGTGTGTCATTTTTGACAACCTTTTACACTTCCAAAAGTTTGGAATAATTAAAGGGGTCATGAACTGCCTCTGTTTTTTTATTTTGTACTGTTCTCTGAGGTCCACATATAATGTTATCAATGTTTTTCACATAAAAAAACATCATCATTTAGAAGTAATAGGCTATTTTCTGTCCAGTTTTTGACCCCCTCATCAGAGCGCTCTGTTTGAATAGGCGTGTCAGATTGTAGACTCTGAAGTAAACGCCCACTGCTATGATTGGCTTGTCTATGTTTGACTGTCTACGTCCTTCACAAATGGATGCTGCTGTGATTTAGGTTAAAAACACATAAATACTCAGTGCATATCAAGCAATCTGTTTAACAGACAAAGCAATAGGGACCACGTAATAAAAACAGTTACTCACACTTGACATTACTGTCGGATCCAATATAGTCGGCACAGCATCGACTTTTATTTTCAATCTTTTTGAAAATCCCACCTCGTACTGTGTCTTGTTTGTAAAAGAATGAAATGAAGTGAACAAAGAACTGAGTTCTCACTGACGAGGTCTGGATCTTCATTAAAATAAAGTTCATCTATTCTTTCTTAACGTTGGGTTCAGAAGGAAGGCAATGCAAATACACAATTTTTTCCACAGCTTGGCACTGCACAGCATCCTGTTGTCTTCAGAGCCATCTTTATTGTTTAGTTTCTGTGTAGACCTGCACGTTCGCCTCTCTCCACATGTGTGAATCTGTGGGCGGGGCTAAGTCGTGGCCTTATGGTTAGAGAGTCGGACTCGTAACCCAAAGGTTGCGGGTTCGAGTCTCGTACCGGCAGGGATTGTAGATGGGGGGAGTGAATGTACAGCGCTCTCTCCCACCTTCAAAACTTCTATAAAAACATCTTGTAAGTTTCAGAACTCAAAACTTTCTCGTCAGTCTAAAAACAGCTTATATTGAAGGCCAAAAAGACAGGTTGTGGAATGGTCTACTCTATGATGATATAGTGTGGATAAGCACCGCCTCCGCAGAAGTTCAACAACATCACTGCCTATTTTTTTTTCTTTTTTTCTGTGACATGTGGCCAAGTATGGTGACCCATACTCGGAATTAGTGCTCTGCATTTATCCCATCCAAAGTGCACACACACAGCAGTGAACACACACACACACCGTGAACACACACCTGGAGCAGTGGGCAGCCATTTTTGCTGCGGCGCCTGGGGAGCAGTTCGGGGTTCGGTGCCTTGCTCAAGGGCACCTCAGTCGTGGGGTGTGTGTGTGTTCACTGCTGTGTGTTATCCACACTATATCATCATAGAGTAGACCATTCCACAACCTGTCGTTTTGGCCTTCAATATAAGCTGTTTTTAGACTGAAGAGAAAGTTTTGAGTTCTGAAACTTACAAGATGTTTTTATAGATCAAGGTTTCTCAGTTCATGACCCCTTTAAGATTTTGAAGAGAAGTCTCTTATGCTCACCAAGACTGCATTTATTCAATCAAAAATACAGTAAAAACAGTAATATTTTGAAATATTATTACAGTTTATAAGAACTATTTTCTATTTGAATATATTTTTAAATATAATTTATTCCTGTGATGCAAAGCTGAATTTTCAGCATAATTACTCCAGTCTTCAGAGTCACATGATCCTTCAGAAATCATTCTAATATGCTGATTTGCTGCTCAAGAAACATTTCTTATTATAAGTGTTGAAAACAGTTGTGCTGTGTGATTTTTTTGTGGAAAATGTGCCATATATTTTTTCAAGATTTTTTGATGAAAAAGAAAGTTCAAAAGAAGCGTTGATTTGAATATCTAAAAATGTATTAAGATAGAAAATAGTTCTTTTAAACTGTAATATATCATAATAATGTTTTTTTATCAAATAAATGCAGCCTTGGTGAGCATAAGAGGCTTCTTTCAAAAATATAGAAAAATCTTAAATATTCCAAATTTTGACTGC
>NW_015623444.1:260165-261226 GCF_001515625.1 Sinocyclocheilus rhinocerous | reverse complement strand
TCTCTTATGCTCACCAAGGCTGCATTTATTCAATCAAAAATACAGTAAAAACAGTAATATTTTGAAATATTATTACAGTTTATAAGAACTATTTTCTATTTGAATATATTTTTAAATATAATTTATTCCTGTGATGCAAAGCTGAATTTTCAGCATAATTACTCCAGTCTTCAGAGTCACATGATCCTTCAGAAATCATTCTAATATGCTGATTTGCTGCTCAAGAAACATTTCTTATTATAAGTGTTGAAAACAGTTGTGCTGTGTGATTTTTTTGTGGAAAATGTGCCATATTTTTTCAAGATTTTTTGATGAAAAAGAAAGTTCAAAAGAAGCGTTGATTTGAATATCTAAAAATGTATTAAGATAGAAAATAGTTCTTTTAAACTGTAATATATCATAATAATGTTTTTTTATCAAATAAATGCAGCCTTGGTGAGCATAAGAGGCTTCTTTCAAAAATATAGAAAAATCTTAAATATTCCAAATTTTGACTGGTAGTGTATATGTTAATCCTAAATCCTCGTATAAAACAATCCACCTACATGAGACTTAAAAAAAAAAGTTTGTTCAGACATTACTGGGTAGCCAATGTTTTATGAGAGAGGCCTCAGCACGAGTCTGGCAGCAACATTAGTTCAACCAGTTGTGTGAGTTTGGTTCGGGACTATCTGACTAAATGTGAGTTATGTTAACAGAAACTGTCTTTATTTTTTCTCTTGCATTTGTGGTGCAGAAATGACACACCTCACCTCTATTCACTATTTTTAGAGGCAAATGTTGACTAGCTTAAATAACTCTTTTTGTTTCTGATCTGAAGGGAGCCCAATGTCAGGCCCGTATGGTGCGCAAATGGCAGGGCCACAATCAGGCGCTTTCCCAGGAGGCTTTCCTGGAGGTCCAGCACAAATGGCAGGCCCTCCTCAAAAGAAGCTGGACCCGGACTCCATTCCAAGCACGGTAATAACGGGCAATAAATGCTACTTTATAGTGTAAAAGTATTTAAATTTGTGCACATTTCAAGGTACACTGACTTGTCTGTTGCAGACACAAGTGATTGA